>NC_025998.2:83105702-83319617 GCF_000442705.2 Elaeis guineensis
AGTGTGGAGACACCAAAGTGAGAGTACAGATATTCATTGAGAACGAGAGTACTGAGTGTGACCACCTCGACCAGCCATAAGGAAGTCTACCTTCTCATCGATGACTAGCTCGATGCTGCAGTTGTGTATCTAGTTCTTTGATCTGAGGTGCATCGATGATTCACCTTGAGTGTGTTATAGTTTGACTATACCATAACTCGATCTCCTAGCCATTCGAAACCCTAAGGTGTATGTTGATTGTAGCATATCCATTGTAGGAACCAGATCATACCAAGATGGGATCTATCATACTCGGTAGATGAAAGGAGTAGTCCTATGATGATCGAAAGATTGAGTCCTTAAGCCCATGGCCATGACAGAGTGAAATAATAGAAAAGAGTTTTCCATTAGGTTTCACATCGGACTCGGATCAATGGATTGATTCATATGACTGATGTTGGGTTTGACGAGTTCACCTTAACCCTAATTCAGTCGGGACTCATGATAAAGAAACTCAATCACACAGGTAGCTGCACCCAGAGGTTCATCTTCAATTTTGATGGGTTGCCACCATATACTGCTAGGTGTCACTAGTGGATTTTGGGAGCAATTAAAATGATTTATGATCGATCATTCTAATTGTCTGAATCAGAAGAGTTCTGGTCCATCAAAAGGAGTTTCAATGATGTCGATGATGAGATCACGACATGTCTCATTACCATACAGAATTGAACCTAATTGGGTCACACAAATAAGGGTTAGGGTCTGGATGTCATCAATTGGGCTACCCCAATTGATTTGGATAAGATCCAATTAGGTTCAAGGAAATCGTGCTAGCACTCGATTGAGCCTAACTTTCTCCTCGTGTAATCTTTTCTGTCTCTACTGAGCCAAATATGATCTGCTTCATCCAAAGAACCTTGGAAAGGTTTTTCTCAGTCTAATTGAAGCTTGTCCAGCTCAAAAAAGGTTTATCTTAATTCATGAGATGAATTTAAGATAACACCTGCTAATTTCTAGCACCTGCCAATTTCATTTTAGGACATCTGTCAAAAGTTGACATATGGGTCTTAAACTGAAGAGGATTCATTGAAGGATTTTTGTAGAGTGTCCACATATCCAAACCACTTCAAATTGGGCACCATAATCAGTTTATGGCTTGAGCTCAATTGGATTTAAGTGGGTGCCCCAAATGGATAAGAACCAAAGAGTCCTGATAAACTTGGACTCTTTGGCGCCACCTTATTTGTGCTTATCCAATGTTGGTGCCAACATACGAGAGAGTATGGGGATTCTTATCTGATGTGATCAGATGATATCACTCCACCAATCAAAATTTTTTCAAAATTTATTGAAATTTTTTGATTGGTCGAATGATGTGGCACTGCGCAGCATACAGGATCTATATAAACCCTACTGCACCTAGGGTTTCGAGATAGAACTTGTTTTATGCAAAAAAACCTATTATCTGCCACCCCCTCCCCTCTTCTCTACATTCTACCTACTCTCCTTTCTCCCCTCTTCACATTCAAGAAGTTGGACGTTCATCTGGCAAAGGTACAAGGCATGGTGATGCCTGGAACAGAAGGCTGCAGGACATCTTTGACAGGCTGCTGCTCCAACTTCAGAAGGAGTTTTGAAGTACTTTCAAATCAGATATTGATCTGATTTTTTGAGCATAGAATTGTGAGGAGAAGACATTTCAGATCCTACTTGAGTAGATACTGATAGAGGCCAGACACTTGCGTGACTATATCAGATCCTCAGGCAGTGCTGCGATCATCTACAAGGTAATTAGATTACCCTTAAGGTATGTCTATATTTCTCATATTTTTAGATTTAATTTTAGATTTTAAATATCAAATAATAAAATTAGATCTAATAGATATTAGATCTAAAATAGTATAGGATAAAAATTTTTAATTTATTCTGTCCCAGATTTGATGAAATCTGGAAGATCCTACACAGAAAAAAGACAGTTTTTCCTTCAAGTGGTATCAGAGCCAGGTTGTTGGCTCTATTTTAGATCTAATTTTAATTTTAATTTATCTGATATTAAATGATTTCAGATATTACATCAGATATGATAATATCTAAAATTAAAATTTTTAAAATTAAATCTAAGAAGATCTAACATGCATGAGATGCATAACTAGACTTGGATTAATTGAATCCATGAATAGTCCTAAGTTTTATTTTTTAATGAGATTAAAATATGAATTAAATATAATTTATTCTCTATTTTTTTTGATATTATAATTGTTATAATTAGATTAAAAAATAGAAAATAAAATTTTAATTATTTCATAAAATTGATCTGTTGCATGCCTAGACTAGTTGTAAAATTGTTCTAGTAACTTGTCTAGAATAATTTTTATTTTGAATAGTTCAATTTAAATTTTATTTTTTAGATATTACATATGATATATCAGACCTAAAAGTATGTTAATTAGATTAATTTTTGATACATGAGATGTATGCAAAGCATGTATTAGTTAGATCTTAAATTGTATATGTGATATGTTAATTTAGATCTAATTAGTTTTGTAGTTAAATTTATATTTCTGATTAAGGTGTTCCTCATGGCCGTCTGGTCATAAGAATAAAGTAAGATTTTAAGACCCTCTCTTTTCATTCAATGGGGTATTCATATGACATGTAGGGGCACCGCGCGTTCATCCTTAATCAGAAATCAAAACTTACTTTTCTGCAAAATCCTAGATCCTGAAACCTTAGGATTTATTTTACATGCTTTGTTTATGAACCCAAACTTAATTAATGTATTGAGCTTATGAAATTAAGTTAGGTCTAAAATTGAGAATTTTAGATCTAAGATATTTTCATAAGATTGGGTTCGGGCTTGGGTAGCTCAATTAGGTCTAGCGGTTGATCAAATCGAATCAAGAGTTGGTTAGGTGGGATCATGAAAGCTAATAATTGACCAGCCTAATAGGATTAAGTTTGGGTCATGGTCGAATCACATTTAGATGTGACTCGATCAAGTTAAGACCTAATTTGGCTCAGTGGTTAGAGTCTGGATTGTAGACTAACTCAATTAGTTCTGGTTCGATAATTTGGTATCTAAGGTAAGTTGGGCAGATGTGACCGACTGATTTTTAATTGGGACCTACTCGACTTGAATGCGTTCTTATCGAGTTAATGGCATATCCCTCCCACCGGTCTTACTTACCTGGCCATATATGTCGACCCAATTTTGATTTGAGGTGGATAACAATTTGAGCTGACCCATGCCACTAGGTTAGTCATAATTGTTATGACTATGTCAAGTCAAGTTTAAAGAGACCTAAATCAAATCTCTCTAAGAAAATATTAAGTCTAGGTCTTCCTCCATTGTGGATGTACGGGCCCTTCCCGAGGTTGATTATTTTCGGCTGCTTACAGTGGCTCAGTTGCATCAGAAAGATGCAACCATGTCCATTAGGCATTGGATGCTACGGATTAGAGGATGGGTTGGGCTCAATATTCTGGATACGATGAGGGATCCAATCAGGAATCTAGTTCGTGCAAATAGTGGGTTTGGCTTAACTAAGGATTGGAGCAATATCCTGGATACAGTGAGCTTCATGAATTAGAGACCAAGTTTTGGGTGCACCATGATTAGAGAATCATTGGACAAGAGTTGTCCACTTATCGGTTGACCCATCACCAATAACTATTAGGTGAGGTGATGAGCCAGTCGATGAGACTGCACCACCCACTAGAAATCACTAACCACGAAGATTTTCACATATCTACCAAGGGAGTGTAGGGATCTGAGAAAATAGTGAGAGCCTAATTTATTTAAAAATAAAAACCCTAAATAAATTGGTAGAGTCTGATTACAAAATCTAACTAGAAACTTTTGACTCTCTACAGGAAACATGTCTGCCTCAAACCCCCTGACCAAAATTCTAGACACTCATAGACTGACTGGACCAAATTTTAAGGACTGGTTGAGGAACTATAGAATTGTTCTGGATTCTAAAAAATTGACTCATGTCTTGGATCAGGACCCACCTACCATGCCAGCACGTCCGACTGCTGAACAGAGAGCATCTTTGGAAAAGTGGATGGATGATGATAACAAAGCCAGGTACTACATGTTGGATGCAATGTCTGATGATTTGCAGTGCCAACATAAAAATATTTTGACTACCCACCAAATGTTGGCTCACCTACAAGAGTTGTTTGGTGAACAGAGTCATGCGGCCAAGTATCAAGTCTGTCAAAGACTTTTTAAGGCCAAGATGCGTGATGGGTAGTCAGTCCAAGATCATTGTTTGACAATGATCAAGGATCTTGAGGAGCTTGAGAAGCTCGGTATCATCTTAGACAAAGATTTTCAGATTGATGTGATCCTTCAGTCCTTGTCCAATGCATATGGTCAGTTCATCATGAACTTCCATATGCATAAGATGCAATGTACCTTGGCCGAGTTAATGAATATGCTGGTTACAGCTGAGCTTTCAATGAAAGGTTCAAAAGGCTTAGTTCTTACTGTGGAGCAGACTTCTTCCAAGAGAAAGTCTTTTGGAAAGAAAAAGAAGTCTGTGAAGAAGCAGAAGGTGGATGGCAAGAACAAGAAGACAGGACCGAAGAAGAAGGCTTCTAAAAAAGGAAAGTATTTCCACTGTCAATCAGAAGGCCATTGGAAGTGAAACAATCCTCAATACCTGGCCACCCTAAAGAACAAGAAGGATGGTCCTTCTGGAGGTATGCTCATTATCGAATCTGATCTTATGGTTTCTTCTGCATCCAGTTGGGTGCTTGACTCTGGTTCTAGTGCTCATTTGTGCACTTCTATGCAGGGTCCTGAGGAGAGCAGGAGGCTGAGGGATGGGGAGATGATCCTACGTGTTGGAAATGGAGCAAGAGTTGCTGCTGTGGCCGTAGGAACCTACCCTCTGCGATTACCATTAGGATTAGATTTAGTTTTAAGAGACTGTTATTATGTGCCTGCAGTAAGCAGGAATTTGATTTTTGTTTCATGTTTAGCACAAGAAGGCTATGTGATTAGCTTTCATAAGGACCATTGTAACATATTTTATAAAAATAATAAAGTTGCAAATGATTTTGTTATTAATGGTCTCTATCAGTTACATGTTGATGTATCTATTTTTAATATTGAGCAAAATGTGAATGCCATAAGAATTAAAAGGCCTAGAGATAATCTAAATGATAAGTATCTGTGGCACCTAAGGCTAGGTCATATAGCGGAAGATAGGGTTAACAAATTGGAGAAATCCAGACTACTGAGTCCGTTGAATTCTGAGTCATATCCAGTTTGTGAATCATGCTTTCAAGGCAAAATGACCAAGCTCCCTTTTGTGGGACATGAGGAAAGGGCCACAGACCTACTTGCCCTAGTACATATGGATGTGTACGGCCCATTTGATGTGTCGGCTAGAGGCAACTTTGTCTACTTCTTTACCTTTACCGATGATATGTCTAGGTATGGGTATGTGTTTCTTATGAAACACAAGTCTGAAGCCTTTGAAAGGTTCAAAGAATTCAGACATGAGGTAGAAAAACAAACAGGAAAGCTCATTAAGATTCTTCGATCAGATCAAGGAGGTGAATACCTTAGTCAAAAATTTCTAGACTATCTTAAGGACAATGGTATAGTCTCTCAATGGACTCCATCTGGAACGTCTCAACTCAACGGGGTTTCAGAATGGAGAAATCGGACCCTATTAGATATGGTCCGTTTCATGATGAGCTTCACAGACCTCCCAAAATTTCTTTGGGGATATTGTCTCATGACAGTAATTTATGTATTGAATAAGGTTCTCTCTAAAATCGTTTCTACCACACTGTTTGAGATATGGCATGGTAAGAAGCCAAGTCTGAATCATCTCAAAATTTGGGGTTGTCCGACTCATGTCAAAAGACAGCAGACGGACAAGTTAGAGTTTAGATCTTTTAGAGCTCGGTTCATAGGATATCCTAAAGAGTCATTAGGATATTATTTTTATATTTCAAAAGACCACAATGTGATTGTGAGTTGAAATGCTATTTTTCTTGAAAAATAGTTTATTCAAGATGGTAGCATCGGAAGAATAATTAAGCTCAAGAAAAATGTCTCTCAAGAGCAATGAGCTAAAAAATCTGAGGAACCTAATCAATCAGAACCAGTCCTAACATAACCTCTTCTACCTCGTAGATCGACTAGGGTTTCCCATCCTCCTGAAAGGTACTTGGTACCATACAAGAGGATGTAGAGGAAATATTCCTCACAGGAAATAGGGATCATGGTGATGATCCCAAGACTTATGACGAGAAGATATCAGATATCGACTCCGAGGAATGGTTAGAGGCAATGAGATCAGAAATTGACTCGATGCACTCAAACCAAGTCTGGACTTTGGTAGATCCACCTGAAGGTATTATACCTATTGGGTGTAAATGGATCTTCAAGAGAAAGATAAGTGCAGATGGGAATGTGAAGACATTCAAAGCTAGGCTCGTAGCGAAAGGTTATAGTCAGTGTGAAGGCATTGACTATCAGGATACCTTCTCGTCCGTAGCCATGCTAAAATCCATCTACACATTGCTTGCTGTTGCAGCCTATTTTGATTATGAAATATGGCAGATGGATGTGAAAATGGCATTCTTAAATGGATATCTTGAGGAAGATATCTATATGGAACAGCCACTTGATTTCACATCCAGTGATGATGATCACAAGGTCTGCAAACTGCAAAGATCCATTTATGGACTTAAGCAAGCATCTCGGAGTTGGAATACTCATTTCAATGATGTGATCAAAATGTTTGGTTTCATCAAGAATAAGGAGGAACCATGTGTGTTCAAAAAGGTCAGTGGGAGCGTAGTTGTCTTCCTCATATTGTACGTGGATGACATCCTCTTAATTGGGAATGACATTCCCATGTTGACCTCAGTCAAAGTATGGTTGTCTAAGGAGTTCTCTATAAAAGATCGAGGAGAGGCATCATTTATACTGGGTATTAAGGTCTATAGAGATAGACCAAATAGGATGCTGGGACTTTCACAGAAGATGTACATAGAGGAGGTGCTAAAAAGATTTAGCATGGATAACTCCAAAAGAGGTTTATTGTCTTTTAGACATGGCATTCATCTCTCCAAGAAGATGTGCCCTAGCACACCTGAGGAGATTGAACGCATGAGCAAGATCCCTTATGCTTCGGCAATAGAGAGCCTCATGTATGCCATGCTATGTACACGACCTGATATAGCCCATGCTGTGAGTGTCACAAGCAGATATCAGTCGAATCCAGGTGAAGAGCACTGAACTTCTGTGAAATGTATCCTTAAGTACTTGAGAAGGACTAAGGATATGTTTCCAGTCTTTGAGAATGGAGAACTCCAGATTTAGAGATTTACAGACTCAGACTTTATGTCTGATATAGATGATCGAAAGTCGACATCTGGGAGTCTGTTTATTTGCAATGGTGGTGCAGTTAGCTGGAAGAGTTCCAAGCAAATGGTGATTGCAGATTCCACCATGGAGGCAGAGTACATTGCTGCATCGAAAGCTGCAAAGGAGATATTTTGGAACAAGAAGTTTGCCGTAGAGCTTGAAGTGATGTCATCGGATGTCATTCCTCCTTACTACGACAATAATGGCACCATAGCCCTAGCTAAGGAGCCAAGGTCTCACTAGAAGTTTAAGCACATCGAGCGGCGATTCCATCTGATCTGTGATTACCTCGAAAAAGGTTATGTCGAGGTTAAGAGAGTCGACTCCACAGACAATGTGGCAGACCCGCTAACTAAGCCATTGGGCCAACAGAAGATCGAAGCTCATTTTGAGAAGATGGGATTTAGATATGTAGCCAATTGGCATTAGGTCAAGTGGGAGTTTGTTAGATGTGTGCCCTAGATGCCAGATCGGCTGACACATTCCTGTACAGAACTAAGGGCAAATTTGTAATTTTGACTATAAATGAATAAAAGGGTTATTCTTCTATCACATTGTGTACATTGTGTCTGTGATACATTCTTTGAGTTAGTGGGAATGTAAATTCATATTTTTAAGAGTTGAAAATTTAAGGCATGAATTTACATAACTAACTCATAAACTGCTCCTGACCATAGGATCATCACAAGGATGGTTATTGATCTGGAAGGTTGGTGCACGATCACTTCCTTAGGGTAGATGAGTCTTGAGTCTACAGTGTGGAGACACCAGAGCGAGAGTACAGGTATTCATTGAGAACGAGAGTACTGAGCGTGACCACCTTGAGCAGTCATAAAGAAGTCTACCTTCTCGTCGATGACTAGCTCGATGCTGCAGTTGTGTGTCTAGTTCTTTGACCTGAGGTGCATCGATGGTTCACCTTGAGTGTGTTATAGTTTGACTACACCATAACTCGATCTTCTAGCCATTCAAAACCCTGATGTGTATGTTGGCTGTAGCATATCCATTGTAGGAACCAGATCGCACCAAGATGGGATCTATCAACCTCGATAGATGAAAAGAGTAGTCCTATGATGATCGAAAGATCAAGTCCTTAAGTCCATGGCCATGGCAGAGTGAAATAATGAAAAAGAGTTTTCCATTGGGTTTCACATCGGACTCAGATCAATCGATTGATTCATATGACTGATGTTAGGTTTGACGAGTTCACCTTAACCCTAATTCAGTCTGGACTCATGATAGAGGAACTCAATCACACAAGTAGCTGCACCAAGAGGTTCATTTTGAGTTCTGATGGATTACCACCATATACTGCTAGGTGTCACTGGTAGATTTTGGGAGCAATTAGAATGATTTTGATGATCGATCATTCTAATTGTCTGAATCAGAAGAGTTCTGGTCCATCGAAAGGAATTTCGATGATGTCGATGATGAGATCATGACATGTCTCATTACCATACAGAATTGAATCTAACTGGGTCACACAAATAAAGGTTAGGATCTGGATGTCATCAATTGGGCTACCCCAATTGATTTGGATAAGATCCAATTAGATTCAAGGAAATCGTGCTAGCACTCGATTGAGCCTAACTTTCTCCTCGTGTAATCTTTTCTGTCTCTACTGAGCCAAATATGATCTGGTTCATCTAGAGAACCTTTGAAAAGTTTTTCTCAGTCTAATTGAAGCATGTCCAGCTCAGAAAAGGCTTGTCTTAGTTCATGAGATGAATTTAAGACAACACCTGCTAATTTCTAGCACCTGCCAATTTTATTTTAGGACATCTGTCAAAAGTTGACATATGGGTCTTAAACTGAAGAGGATTCATTGAAAAATTTTTGTGGAGTGTCCACATGTCCAAACCACTTCAAATTGGGCACCATAATCAGTTTATGGCGTGAGCTCAATTGGATTTAAGTGGGCGCCCCAAATGGATAAGAACCAAAGAGTCTTGATAAACTTGGACTCTTTGGCGCCACCTTATTTGTGCTTATCCAATGCTGGTGCCAACATAGGAGAGAGCATGGGGATTCTTATCTGATGTGATTAGATGACATCACTCCACCAATCAAAATTTTTCCAAAATTTATTGAAAATTTTTGATTGGTCGAATAATGTGGCACTGCGCAGCATACAGGATCTATATAAACCCTGCTGCACCTAGGGTTTTGAGATAGAACTTGTTTTATGCAAAAAAACTCATTTGCTGCCACCCCCTCTCCTCTTCTCTGCATCCTCCCTACTCTCCTTTCTCCCCTCTTCATGTTCAAGAAGTTGAACGTTCATCTGGCAAAGGTACAAGGCATGGTGACGCTTGGAACAGAAGGCTGCAGGACATCTTCGACAAGCTGCTGCTCCAACTTCAGAAGGAGTTCTGAAGTACTTCCAAATCAGATATTGATCTAATTTTTAGAGCATAGAATTGCGAGGAGACGATATTCTAGATCCTATCTGAGTGGATACTTGTAGAGGCTAGGCACTTGCGTGGCTACATCAGAACCTCAGGCAATGCTGCGATCATCTATAGGGCAATTAGATTACCCTTAAGGTATGTCTATATTTCTCATACTTTTAGATTTAATTTTAGATTTTAAATATCAGATAATAAAATTAGATCTAATAGACATTAGATCTAAAATAGCATAGGATAAAATTTTTTAATTTATTCTACCCCATATTTGATGAAATCTGGAAGATCCTACATAGGAAAAATGCAGTTTTTCCTTCACCATTATCATCCACTTAATGGGAAGCTATGATCTAGTTATCACCATAACTATTTTATTTTAAGGACCTAATAATTTTAAAAAATTTAATTGATTTAGAGGAGGAGGTTAGATGAACCAGCTTATCATGATCCTCCCACTGGCTTCACCAAGTCAGTTTAAAGGAGATCATTAAAAGGGCTGGTCTAGGAGCACTTAAATCAGTCACACTAATTTACCTAGCTGACATGGGTCAGCTTGAATAGTCAAGCGATCCGATCAAAATATAATTTCATCAAGAGGCTAGGTAAGTTCGATCGGTGGGAGGGTCTGCCAAAGCTTTCCTTAGACACTATTAGAAATGGTCAGGAAAGCGGGCTACCAATTAAAAACCACCGGTCTAGTTTACCTTAGACACCAACTGGTTTAATTAGTTTCGATTAGATCAACCTAACAGTTTATGCTAGACCACTTAGCCAAGAATCAAGTCTATTTGGTTCTCGTTAAAGATATAGACTTGACCAACTACAACTATTGTAATTGATCTAGAGAATCCTTCACCTAATCTAAGACAACAATTGATTAGATTTAGTCAATTCTATAATTAAGTCCATCTTTAATCAACCTTAGGTCTAACCTAATTAATGGACCTAATTCCCGCTAACCCATTAACCCAATGTATTATGGTTAGTGTCTTAGGTTCTTTAATTCACAATCCTAGAACCTAATGAAACAACTTCTTAATTCTCAATTAAGTTTTAGGGTGAGGGTTGGGGTTTGGCTTTTCAAAAATAAATTTTATATTTGTAAAATATTTTTATAACATAGTTCTACCAACCAAGTTGCATGTTTGATTCATAACTAAAATGCAAGTGAAATAAGCATGAAACTACTTTAGATCTAATCTAAACATGTTCATGTAATTAAAATAATTTCAACTTTAAACTGCGCAAATTTTTCAAACAAATATATGATGGTTCTTTGCATGAAAATTATTAACAAAGAGATTTTATTTTAAATTTAAATATTTTTTAAATCTAATAAATCATAAATTTAATCTAGATCATATCTAATAAATTTATGATGAAAGATAAATCTACAAGAACTAGGACAACCTTTGCACTGTAAGGGGTAAACCTTACAGCAGGACAACCTACAGTTCGTGATTGATCTAAAAATTTTAATTTTAGATTTAACAATCAGATTATAAATTAGATCTAATCTAAGAAATAATCTAAGCATGTATAAATAATTATGTAATAAACAATCTAGGCTCTGATACCAATTGAAGGAACCAGATCTAGGGTTTCAGGGTTAGATCTTGAAACTTTTTCAAGATCAGGCAGTGGAAGGCTAAAATAAATCAAAATTTATTTTATAAAAATAGAAAATTCTTAGATATAAGATTCTATTACATGATTATTATATAATATTAAATTAAAAATTAAAATATAAATAGCAAGAACTAGATGTTGATCACATCAACATGTTTCTATACTGCATCTAATGTATGTAAAATATAATAGATCAAATCTATTACCTTGCAAGTTAGATGTTCTAACTTTGTTGATCCGAGCTTGAGGATGATATTACAAACCGCACACACATCCGACCTCTAGGAGTCATCCACACGAGCCCATGAATCATGATCAGAAGTTCTAGTCTAGGAAATCAGCACAGTATGCTAGTACTGTGCTGATCCTTCTTCGATGGTCGATCAGATACCTCCTTCTTCTTGATTTGAACTCTTCCAAAGATAAAAAGTAGGAGAAGGAGTTTTATATATGAGATACTCTCTGAAAACTCATAGATGGAGGAAGGAAAGAGGTGAACTCAGCAACTCTGGAAGAAGACCCTCTTCTTCTTCTCTTTGCTCTAACCCAGACACTTAGTTTTGTGTCTATTATATCTCCATGCCCCAATACTATTTCTCCCTAATTTTCACACACCCCAAAAATCTCTCAATGCTCTATAATCCACAAAATGTTTAAGAAGAAATTCATCTTAAATCAAGAGATATAAAGAATCCTTGTCTAGGTCAAATACCTTGTCAAAAAAAATCCAAACAGGGCAAGACAAGGGGTGCCCAACTCTTGGGTGCCCCCTCCTTCTTTTTCTGCCATGGACCACCAGCAAATGGCACACAATATGTGCCATAAAAGGCACAAAAATTCCAAAAAAATCTTGATAAAATCAGTGCCATAAGGAAAGAGTTTTGGTTTCCTAAAATTCTATCTCATAGAATTTGAAATTCAAACTAATTCCTACTTTGACTTGGTCCACAACCACATTCCATGTAAGAGAGAAAGAGTGAAAAGCTTTAGGCATGCGTGAAGGCCTGGGAGAAAAGATTTTATCATACAAAATAAGAGAGAGTGGGCATGGGGGGCTAAGGTGGCGCAAGGTGGAATCCTAGTCTTACTAGGATTCAATCTATGACTTGTTCAAATTTGGTTTCTCAAACTAAATCAAACTAAAACTAAATCAACTCAATTAAAATAGATCTTAATCTAATTAAGAATCTATTTTAATCAGATTAAATTATATTTAAATCTGATTTAATTTTTTAATCAAATTAGAAATTTGGTTGACCCAAGTCCTAATTGGACTAGGACCAATTTTTTCTTGCACTTGGCTTATCCAATAAACCAATTGAACTTGATCTAATCAAGCCCAAACTAAATATAATTTAATTATATTTAATTAGACTTAATCTCAACCCATTGGCTTAATCAAATTAAGCCAATTAGCAATCAAATTGCTAATCAATCTTCTTGCAACACTTACACTAGGTTAAATGTCAATCGTATTGATCGTTTAACCCTAGAATGATTCTTAATCGTTGATCAACCATCCGATCGGATCGTGAACTCTAATGTGTGTAATCTCATAGGTCTAAATCTAAGCTGATAGTATAAGAATAAATTTTTATACCAATCGAAGTGACCATCTAGCAATGGTACCCGACGGTCGGATAGGTCGAATGTGTAGAACAACATCCTTAGAATCCATGCAGATATAGTTTCCATATAATTCATTCCATTGACCAAAATGCTCATAGGATACCTCAGAGTTTAACTGTTAACTCTGATTAGGTTGTCCACATTGTATTTCAAAATATCAAATCCATCTGATGGATTATCCTGGCCAAGATTTTACTAAATTAAAATATAGCGATTCATTCTTCTCCAACTCTTGGAGTGGTTAATCCCATCTTGATCCCACTCTATCTTTGCAAATACTTGACTGTGTCCAGAAGCCTTCCATCACTGAATTAAAAATTCAGTTAGTCCTGTACCAAAGCACAATGAGTTGCTTGCAAGTCACTGAGGCGATCTCAGATCTAAGGGACACTTATACCTATATTCCATCAGAGATATTCTCGATAGTAGAATGCTCTGGAGTTGGTCACATTCAATGATGATGTATCCTTACATCTCACCTATATGCCATACCAGTATCTTCACACTCCTTGATTAAGAAGACAACCAACCCATATGTCCTATAGTGACCTATGCTCGATAGAAGCTGTTGTCCTTATCAACAGCTTATCATTTGGTCATGAACAGTTTTAAGGACTAATCGATAAATCCTCTCTTTATCAAACCTAAATAGTCTTAAGGATTTTATCACAACAATGAAGTTCATTAGAAGATGAAAACTTATGATGAAAATATCAAAAAAATATTTTATTTATTAATAAATCAATTATAATACAAGGTTGCTCAACCGTCAACAAGTTGATGATTGACTTTTGAGACATATTTTCCAATACGAACTTCATCAAGTTCAACATTAGTGGCATTAGTTTCTTCTCCAAAGAATTTTTTTTTCAAAAAGATCGCCCTATGGCTGACAAACATCTTTTGTTCTTCAGTAAGGTAAAAGTAACACCCCTTAGTTTATTTTGGATACCCAATAAATAAATATTTATCAAATCTAGACCCAAGCTTATCTATTTCCAAATGTTTGACATAAACCAGACACCCCCAAATCCTAAGGTGTGAGAATACTGGCTTACGTCTTATCCATATCTCATATGATATTTTACTTACAGACTTACACGAAACGTTATTAAGTATATAACAAGCTAACTCTAGAGCATATCTCCAAAAAGAGATCGACAGACTTACAAAGCCCATCATGGATCGAATCATGTCTAATAAAGTTCGATATCTCCTTTCTGACACTCTATTATGCTGTGGTGTCCTAGGAAGGATCCACTAAGAGAAAATTCTATTCTATTCTAGATATATCAGAAACTCGCTAGTGAGGTATTCACCTTCTCGGTTAGATCAAGGAGTTGAATATTCTTTCCAGTTTGTTTTTTAACTTCATTACGAAAATGATTCATATTTATGTTTCATACGATAGACATACCTATACCTAGATAAGTCATTAGTGAAACTAATGAAGCAGTAATACCAACCTCTGGCACTTGTGTTTATGGGTCCATATACATCAATATGTATTAAACTCAAAACTTCACAGGCTCGTTCATCTTTTTCAATGAACGATGACTTGATCATTTTTTTAAGAAGATAAGACTCACAGGTTGACCATGATTCACAATCATTGATTTTGAGGATTCTCTCTTTAGTTAACATGTTTATCCTCTTTTTGTTAATATGATCTAGCTTACAATGCTAAAGGTAGGCTTCTGAGATATTATCTACTCTAGGATGTTTATTTGACGTGTACATTACACTAATAGGCTGTGATAAAATATGAATGCCGTTATTCATTTATCCATGCATTATAGTAACACCATTCACAATGATATCATAGTGATTATTCTTTATTGAAAATTCATCACTGTTCATGGCCAGAAGGCCTATAAAAATTATATTCAATAAAAAACTAGGGCAAAAGTGACAATCACTCAAAATGATAACTTCAAAATTGAAAACAAGCTTGATAATTTTTAAAGCTAGAACTGGAACATATTTTTCATCTTCAATGTTCAAGAATCTCTCATCATCTTCAAAACTCCTACTATCCTTAAGTCCCTACAATGAATTATAAATATTAATAGGACTACTAGTATCCAATACTCAGGTCATAATATCATAAATAGAGAAGTTACAAGGTGTTTTTATATAATTACCTTGACTAGGAACTGCTTGCTTTTTTCTCTTATTCGACTTGTTTGGATAAAAAAAAGCTTTGTATTAAGGATAGTTTCTCTTCCAGTGATCCAACTTTTTACAGTAAAAGCACTCTGCCTAACTTTGGTTAAACTTGGACTTCTTGGTCTAACCAGGCTTAGACGCCTTAGCACTCTGCACCTTCTTCTTATTTTTTTTTTCTTCTCTTTCTTAAAAGGATGACACCCTATCAAAGACCCACCAACTGCATTCATCATCTCCTTATAAAGCTGGTGATCCTTCTCAAAAGTCTGCAGCAACCCCAACAAACCATGGTAGTTAATTACAGACGTAGTCATTCTATAATAACTAAAGAAGGGGAGATAGAACCTAGACAGAGAGTTCAAAATCGCATCTTTTTCAAGATGCTCGTACATGAAAAAATTAAGTTTGCTGAGGCACTCAATCTGTTCGATCATGTATAGTACATGATCGGTGATCGACACCTCCTCCCTCATTCAAGTGTTGAAGATGGCACAATTAGTCTTGTGCCTCTCAACGTCATTAGGAGTGCTGAAGGACTTGTTTAACATTTTAAGCATGTCCTTCAACTGAGGATCCTCAAACTTGTGATTGAACTTGTCATTCATCATCGCCCGTATGATGCAATATACCATGGTTCGATCGTTGAGTCACTTCTGATAAGTATCTCAGACCGTAGCACAAGCGATTAAAGCGAGCTCCTCAGACACTGAATCTACGAGAATATACAAGATCCACTCATGCTCTAGGATGATCTATAGTTTTTGATACCAGCTATCAAAATTGGATCTCATCAACTTATCACTGTCCAATAGTGATCGGAGCAACAAGGTACTAACCATAACTACATAAAAGGAAAAACCATAAGACCTATTAGTATATGAATTATAAAAGTCTAAAGACTTAGACTTTAGTCTAAAGGTTCTTTCACTATTTTATATGAATTGATAGCCTTTACCTCTAATTTAAAGAATTACTTTAATCTCTTAGCAAGTACTAGAATCTGTAGGGTTTCAGGGTGGGCATGCATAGCAGAAGCATAACGGATTTCAAAAATTTAAATAAAAAAATTCTAAATATTAAACTCTTAAATTAGTATCTCTTTGATGATTAACAGTCATATATAATATATATTCAAAATTAAGTTTAAGCTATAGAAGAATACCTACAGTGCTTAATCCAAATTCTGGCAGAACCTCCACCAAGCGCCCAAGTGTTTGCCCTCCAATGGTGATCCACATAGGGCTATGATCAGGACACCAACTCTTTGAGATGATTCCTCCTTCAAAATTATCACTTTGAAAATTTTTTTGGGCATCAGGACCTCAAGACCCTCTTCCTCTTCTTCTAGCCTTCTATCCCTACCTTTCTTCTCTCCTTGTCTTCCTTAATTCTCTTCCTAGGCTCTCATCCTAAAATCGTACTTATCTTTACTATTTTTAGACTTATCTTAATAAGAGTAAAAAGAGACTAATTGGACAATAGAGAGAGTGTATAAGAAAGAAGATATAAGAGCAATTTTCTGAATGAATCAAATCTTCGACGCAGCCCCCTTTAAATAGTGAGCGATGGGGTGCTCTTAGATTCGATTCGTACCCTCTCCAAGTGCCATCTCACATCCACCAAAAAATCTCACACCCCTTGATAAATTTTTATGCCCATCTAGAAGGTTTTGATGTTGAGAATTATGTCGCAAAGCCAATCGTCAGTCTGTTGATGATTGTACTTATCATTGTAATTATATATGAATTATTAAATTAATAAATATTATTTGGTTTTCTTATCACGTGTACATCTCATTTGGAACTCCTGTTATGTGATAAAGTCTTTAGGACTATTTGATTTGATATAGGAGGATATATTATTTAGTCTTTAAATAAGTTCGCGATCAAATGATATGCTATTACTAAAATGATAGACATATCAAGTGTAGGTCATTGTGTGCCATATAGGTTAGTTATCCTCTTAACCAAGGAGCGTAGAGACACTGATATGGTATGCAGGTAAAATATAGGAGTATATTTTATTGAATATGACCAACTCTGGAGTACTCTGCTGTCAAGAGTCACTTCGAAGAGATACAGGTATAAGTGTCCCTCCGACCTGAGATCACCACAGTGACTTGCATGCAACTAACTATGCATTTGTACCAGACTATCTAAATTTTTAATTCAATGATGAAAGATTTTTGGGTATAATCAGTACTTGTGAAGTTGGTGTACGAGTAAAGATAGAATTGACCCCTCTGAATAAGTAGGAGTTAATATATCAGCATGTTTCAATTCAGTAAAATCTTGGTTGGGGTAATCCATATGATGGATTTTAAAAATTGAAATATAATATGGATGATCATATCAGGGTTGACAGTTAAACCCTAGGTCACCTTGAGCATTTGGATCAAAAAGATGAATTATATGGTAACTATATTCAAATAGGTTCTTGAGTATTACTTAGCATACATTCAGCTTATCCGAACATCGGGTATCATTGCTAGATGGTTACTTCGATTGGTACAGAAATCAATTTTTGTGCTACCGACATAGGTTCGAATCTATGGGGTCACATATATTAGAAGTTTCTCTCTAATTACTTGGCTAATCTGAAGAGTCCTAGTCAACGGAGACTCTAGTGAAGAGTCCCACTTGACGGGGACTCTACTGAAGAGTCTCACTAGATAGAGACTCTAAAGAAGATTCCCACTAGACTTGGACTCTATCATTAATGGAGGATTAATTAGTGATTAAATTATTAATTAGTTTAATTTGATTAAACATTAAAGTTTAGATCAAATCTGATTGAATTTGATTCAATCAGATCGTCTGATTAGGTTATGAGATGACCTAATCGGTAAGGGAGAAATGATCCTGATTTGATCGGATCTATGGCTCAATTAATTTATTGGTTTAATTAAATTTAATTAAATTTATAAGAGCCTAATTATATTAGATTCATCGTATTTTATTTGGATCTAATTGGATTGAGTTTGAAAGAAATCCAATTGGTTAAACCCTAGAGTCCCAAATGAGTAGGACTCTATCCCTTGTGCCACCTATATTGTCTCATGCCTTTTCCCACCATATAAAATTAGTTTGTATATAAGAAAACTAGAAAATAATTTTTTTTTATCTCTTATTAAGGATAGAAATTGGTTGGTTTTGATTTGAATTCAAATTAGTTTGAAATTCAACTTAAAACCTAATCCATATCCTTCTACACGTTGGCTGCTTTTGAAGGGGTCTATTGTGTATGAGAAAAAGAAGTCTTTCCAATTGATTTTTGTACCCAATATTTTTTGATAAGTCTCTATTTAAGTTAGATAAGGGTAAAAATAAGTTAGAGTCAAATTAAAATTCAAAAAAGTTTAAATTATGATAAAATCTAGCCTTTATCTTATTTTATTTGGTTTGTACGATAATCATAAAAAGGCCATAATTTTGTATGCCAAAAGAAGAGAGCTCTTCACCATGAGATACCAGAGAGAAAGAAAGTCAAAAACACTTCTTTGAAACTTAAGGATTGGGTGGGTTTTCTTCCTTGTTGGCATGAACGAAAGAGAAGACCGTTCTCCTCTTGGGTGAGAGACCTAGAACCATTCTAGATTTTTGGATGAAAAAAAAAATCAAAGAGAAGAGAGTCTTCATCTAAATTTTCTCTACCTTTCAGTATCCTTCTCTAATCTATCTTCAATATTAGAAAGATTCGAGATGATCAGAAAAGAAGATCAAGTCAGATCTGCCATCAGAAGCCGACTGCGCGAGCTAGCACTCTCGTAAAGGGCTGATTAGTCCAAGAGATTTTCTGTGAACCATCCGTAGAGGCTGGACGCTTGTGTGGCTACTTGACATTAGCGAGAGCTTCATATCATACTTACCAGCAGCAGAGATCATCAACCCACAAAAAGATGATGAGTTCTAAATTCTACCGACATAATCTAAAGATTAGATCAAATTCAGAGTATCGATGTGATCGATATAGTTTTTTATTTTATTTTATATTTTATATATATATTTTTTTATATCATAGATCCTTAATGGTAGTTTAAATTTGATCTAAGATATATTTAAAAAATTAAAATATTTAATCTTTTATTATTTCACTGTAAAATTTTAAAAATACATGCTTTGAACTATCCATTTTTTCTTCATACGGTATCAGAGTAAGGTTTCTTATGATATAAATTTTTTATATATAATCTAATTTTAATTATTTAGATTAGATCTAAATAGTTAATTTTGAATCTGAGTAATATAGTAATCTGATTGGATAGATCCTCATAGCCATCCGATCATAGGAGAAATTAGGATTTTACTATTCTATTTACCCATTCGATGGGATCTCCTATGGCATATAGGGGTGCTGCACGATCTTTTCCATGATGGTGAACCATGAAAAAATTTTTAAATTTTTATTTTATATTTAAAATAATATATATTAAATTTGAAATTAAAATTTTGATCATTAGATAATTGATTGTAAAAATATTTTATAAAATTAAAAATTATTTTCAAACACCAAATCCAAACCCATATCAGTCCCAAACTTAATTGTGAATTAAGTGATCTAATTTGAGAATCAAAGATTTAAGGCATTAATTTCATAACTTATAGGTTAATGGGTTAGCTTGAGTCAAGTCCATTTAACTGGGTTAGACCTAGGGCTAGAAATCATTGATAATGGACCATGTTAGTAATTGACCATCTAATTAAAAAGATAATTCTGATTGGGTCAATTTTTTCTCTTGATCAATTTTAATAGTTATAGTTGGTCAAGTCTATGTCTTTGATTAGACCAATATGAATTTTGATCGTAGCTCTATGGTCGAATCCAAGTCTATAAGTTGATCAAATTGAAAATGACTAACCAGTTGGTGTCTAAGGTAAGTATGGCAGCTTTGATCGATGATCATTAATTGAGAGCTACTCGCATAGATTGAGTCTATATCGAGTTAATGGCATATCCCTCTCATTGATCTCACTTATCTGGCTAATATGGTGAATCATATTTTGATTAGATCACTTAATGATTGGAGTTGACCCATACTAACTAAGAAATCAGTATGACTGATTTAGGTGTCCCTAGTTCAACTTGTTTTGAGTCCTCTTTATGACTTGGTGAAGCCAGTAGAAGGATTCATGACTAGTTAGCTGAATCAGCTTATGCTTGATCTTCTTATATCTGACTTGATGAAGTCAGTTAGAGAATTAAGATTAACCAGTCAAGTCTTATCTCATCTCTCAATTCAACTAATTAAATCCTCTAAAATTGTTAGGTCTCTAAAATGAAATAGTTATGGTGCTAACTAGATCATTGCCTCCCATTAAATTGGGTGATAATGAGTTTAATAGTTTAGATGATCATTGGAGGTGCCACATGCCTGGTGCTTATCTGGCTATTGGAATTATCATTCATAATATGTTGTTTTAGTTATATCTTTCTGATAATGGTCAGGTTGGCCGAGCCATACTTGGGTCTGATCACTCATTTTTTAGATACAATAAATTCTGGCATGTTAATGGTTGGACCTAACCAGAACCTTCAGTGGAGGCACCACACGCCTACTGAAGAGGTGACTGAGGCAAAATTGAATACTAGAAATTGTTTGGTGAAATAATTGGTTAAAAATCTATCCATGGGTACACAAGGGTTGGTCGAGCCACACTCAGACCCATGTACAGTCCATGTGGATTTTAGTATCCACTAAGAAATTAGTGTAATTCTTTGAATTGAAGGTAGAGGTTATCAATTCGAATAAAATAGTGGGAGAACCTTTAGACTAAAATCTATATCTTTAGGCTTAATCAATTCATATACTAATTAGGTTCTGATTTTCCTTTTTGTAGTTATGGCCATCACCTTGTCGCTCCGATCACTATTAGATAGTGATAAATTTATGGAATCAAATTTTGATAGCTAGTATCGAAAGCTCAAAATAATCCTGGAACATAAATGAATCTTGTATGTATTGACAGATTCAGCACCCGAGAAGCGAGCTCCTAATGCGCGTAGCACGGTCAGAGACACTTATCAGAAGTGGCTCAACGATCGAACTATGGTTCATTGTATTAGGCTAGTGACAATGAATGATGAGTTTAGCCATCATTTTGAGAATGCTTAGCCACAAGACATGTTGCAAATGTTGAACAAGTCCTTTGGCACACTCGATGATGTTGAGAGGCACAAGACTAGTTGTGCCATTTTCAATGCTCGAATGAGGGAAGGAGCATCAGTCACTGATCATATATTGTACATGATCGAGATGATTGAGCACCTAAGCAAGCTCGGCTTTCCCCTGCATGAGCAATTGGAAACAGATGCTATTTTGAACTCTCTGTCCAAGTCCTACCTCCCTTTTCTTACTCATTTTTGAATGACAAAGCCTGCAGTTAACTATCACGGTTTGCTTGGGTTACTGCAAAACTTTAAGAAGGATCACCAAGTCCAAAAAGAGTCGATGAATATTGTGGGAGGGTCTTCTTCTAGACGTCAATCCTTTAAGAAAGGAAAGAAGAACAAGAAGAATAAGAAAAAGGGTGCAAAGTGCTGGGGCACCCAAACCCAGTCAAACCAAGAAACCCAAGTCCGACCAGAGTCAGGCAGAATGCTTCTATTACAAGAAGTAGGGGCACTGGAAAAAAAAATTATCTTTAATACATTGCATCCCTTGATCCAAACAGATCGAGTAAGAAGCAAATTATTGTTGGACAAGGTAATTATATGATAACACCTTGTAATTTCTCAATTTGTGATTCTACAACCTGGGTATTAGATACTGAAAGCCCTTTTAATATCTGTAATTCATTGCAGGATCTGTAGATCAGTATGAGATTTGAAGAAGGTGAAAGATTTCTTAATGTTGGAGATGAAAGATCAGTTTGAGTTCTAGCATTAGGGACTATTAAGCTTGTATTCAAGTCAATATAATTGTTCTAATTGAATATCACTTTTATCCTTCTTTTTTATTGAATATTATTTTTGTAGGCCTTTTGGCTACGTACCATTATAAAATTTTAATAAAAAAAATAATTTAATATCATTATGAATGGTGTTAATGTGATGTATGGACAATTGAACAATGGTATTTACATATTATCACAACCTATTTGTGTAATGTACACATCCAACAAACATCCTAGAATTAGTGATGTCTCTGATATCTACCTTTGGCATTATAGGTTAGGTCATGTTAACAAGAATAGAATAAATAGGTTGACACAAGAAGGAATCCTCAAAGTCAGTGATTGTGAATCACTCTCAATCTGTGAGTCCTGTCTTCTTGAAAAAATGACCAAATCACTTTTTACTGAAAAAGATGAGTGAGGTAGTGAAGTTCTAAGTTTGATTCATACTGATATATGTGGACCTATAAATACTAATGTCAGAAGTAGATATTATTATTTTATTACATTTACAGATAACCTATCAAGGTATGGGCACATCTACTTAATGACACATAAGTCAGAATCATTTGAAATATTCAAATGATTTCTTAATGAAGTAGAGAAACTAACTGGAAAGAATATTAAAATTCTTTGATCTAATCGAGAAAAAGAATACCTCTCTAGTGAGTTTCTGACATACTTAGAAGAGAATGAGATTCTCTTACAATGGACCCCTCTTAGAACACCACAGCATAATAGTGTATCGTAAAGGAGAAATCGAACCATGATGGACTTTGCAAGTCTATCAATTTTTTTTAAGGATACACACTCGAGTTGGCTTATTATATTTTAAATAAAATTTTGAGTAAGTCTGTAAGTAAAATACCACATGAGATGTGGACAGGGTGTAAGCCAGCACTCTCTTACCTGAAGGTTTGGAGATGTCCGGCCTATGTCAAACGATTGAAAACTGACAAGCTTGGACCTAGATCTGACAAATATCTATTTATAGGGCACCCAAAAGAGACCAACAGATATTACTTTTACCTTACTGACGAATAGAAGGTGTTCATCAGCAACAGGGCTGCCTTTTTAGAAAAAAAGTTCTTGGTGAAGGAACTAATGCCTCAAAGATTGAACTTGATGAAGTTCGATCGGTAGAAGAACCGGCACTTCAGTTCGTCAGCAATAGGGCTGTCTTTTTAGAAAAGAAGTTTCTTGATGAAAGAACTAATGCTTCAAAGATTGAACTTGATGAAGTTTGATTGGTAGAAGAACCGACACAATCTAATAAACCCATAGAGTCGGACTTGATTAGATCAAATCCGAAACCCATTGTAGAAACATCTTTAAGGAGATCCAGTAGAGTACCATGTCAACCAGATAGGTACTACAATTTCTAAATTAAGGATGGAGATCCAGTTGAACTCGATGAGAACAATGAGGATTTGATCACCTATATGGATGCGATGCAGAGGTCTAATTCCGATAAGTGGCTGGAAGCTATAAAATCTGAAATAGAATCCATGAAAATCAACAATGTACGGACATTGGTTGACCCACCTGAAGGGATAAAACCTATAGGGTGTAAGTGGATCATCAAAAAGAAGAGGGGCACAGATGGGAAGGTGGAGACCTATAAAGCCCATCTGGTTGCCAAGGGTTTTCATTAGTGTTATGGTATTGACAATGATGAGATATTTTCTTCTGTGGTAATACTCAAGTCTATTTGATTTATGCTTGTGATAGCAGCACATCTGGACTTGAAATCTAACAAATAGATGTGAAAACAGACTTCCTAAATGGAGAGCTAGAAGAAGAGGTGTATATGATACAATCTGAAGGTTTCATATCCACAGATGAGTCTAAGGAGTGCAAGCCTCAAAGATCTATCTATGGACTTAAGCAGGCAACTCGGAGTTAGAACATGCATTTTGATAAAGTGATCAGAATGTATGCTTCATTAAGAATGGAGAGGAACCCTACCCATACAAATGGGTTAATAACTCTGTAGTAGTATTTCTTGTTTTGTATGTCGATGACATTCTCTTAATCAAAAATGATATCCCTGCATTATAGGTAATAAAAGTTTGGTTGTCATCACAGTTCTCCATAAAAGACTTGGGAGAAGCATCCTTCATCCTTGGGATGAAGATCTATAGAGATGATCTAAAAGGTTGCTTGAATTATCACCGTCGACGTACATTGAAACTGTACTGAAAAGGTTCAGCATGAAGAATTCTAAGAAAGACTATCTTCCGATAGACCAAAGAATTTTTCTCTCGAAGAGTAATTATCCGACAACTCCTCAAGAGAGACAGCGAATGAGTAGAATTTTATATGCTTCGGTAGTGAGATCAATTATATACGCCATGACATGTATGCGATCGAATGTGGCATACTCATTAGGAATAGTGAGCAGATACCAGTTCGATCCTGGTGAGAATCACAGGAAGGTCGTAAAGACCATGCTTAAGTATTTGAGAAATACTAAGGATTAGTGGCTTATCTATAGAGAATCAAACTTAAAACTTTTGAAGTTTACAGACTTTAATTTTCAGTCGGATCATGATGATAGCAAAAGCGTGTCGGAATATATTTATACTCTAAACGGTGGAGCAATCCGTCAAGTTTCAAGCAGCACACTGTGACTGACTCTACTTGTGAGGCAGAGTATATCGCGACATCCGATGCTGTGAAGGAAGCTGTGTGGCTACAAAAGTTCATCAACGAGCTCAGAGTGGCATTCACCCTTGATGGCCCCATCTTGTTGTACTATGACAGTACTGGTGCCATTGCTCAAGTGAAGGAACCGAAGTCACATCAGCGAACCAAGCACATTCTGCACCGCTACCACTGGGTCTGAGAGATTGTGGATCGAGGTGATGTCGAGCATCAAAAGATTGATGGAAAAGAAAACCTGACCGACCCATTTATTAAAGCCCTCAGCATCAAGGAGTTTAAGACTACAAATCAAAGATGGGTATATGATACTGCACCGATTGATTTTAGTCCAAGTGAGAGTTGTTGGAAATTATATCCTAAAGCCAATCATCAGCCTGTTGATGGTTGTACTTATCATTGTAATTGCATATGAATTATTGAATTAATAAATATTATTTGATTTTTTCATCACTGTGTATATCTCATTTTGAACTCCTGTTATGTGATAAAGTACTTAAGACTATTTCATTCGATATAGGAGGATATATTGTTTAGTCCTTAAATGAGTTTATGATCAAATGATATGCTATTACTAGGATGATAGACATATCATGTATAGATCGTTGTATGCCATATAGGTTGGTTGTCTTCTTAACTAAGGAGCATGAAGATGCTAGTATGGCATGCTAGTGAAATATATGAGTATATTTCACTGAACGTGACCAACTCTAGAGTACTCTACTATCAAGAGTCACTTTGAAGAGATATAGGTATAAGTATCCCTCCGATCTGAGATTACCACGGTGACTTACAAGCAACTCACTATGCTTTGGTGTCAGATTATCTGAATTTTTAATTCAACGATGAAAGATTTATGGATATAGTCAAGTACTTGTGAAGTCGGTGTGTGAGTCAAGATGGAATTGACCTCTTCGAATAAGTAGGAGTTAATGTATCAGTGTGTTTCAATTTAGTAAAACCTTGGCCGGGGTAATCCATATGATGGATTTTAAAAATTAAAATATAATGTGGATGACCATATCAGGGTTAGCAGTTAAACCCTAGGTCACTTTGAGTATTTGGATCAAAGGGATAAATTATACGATAACTATATTCAAATAGGTTCTTGAGTGTTGCTTAGCATACATTCGGCCTATCCAGACGTCAGGTACCATTGCTAGATGGTTACTCCGATTGGTACAGAAATCAATTTCTATGCTATCGATTTATGTTTGAACCTATGAGATCACACATATTAGATGTTCCTCTCTGATCACTTGGCTAATCCAAAGAGTCCTAGCCAATGGGGACTCTGGTGAAGAGCCAGAGTCCCACTTGATGGGGACTCTGCTGAAGAGTCCCACTAAAGGGGACTCAAGAGAAGAGTCCCACTAGACTTGGACTCTATCACTAATAGAGAATTAATTAGTGATTAAATTATTAATTAACTTAATTTGATTGAGCATTAAAGTTTGGATCAAGTCTGATTGAATTTGATTCAATCAGATCAAGTCTGATTAGGTTATGAGATGACCTAATCGGTAAGAGAGAAATGATCTTGATTTGATCAGATCTATGGCTCAACTAATTTATTGATTTGATTAAATTTAATTAAGATTATTAGAGCTTAATTATATTAGATTCATCATATTTTATTTCGATCTAATTGGATTGGGTTTGAAAGAAATACAATTGGTTAAACCCTAGAGTCCGAAATAAGTAGGACTCTATCCTTTGCGCCACCTAAATTATCTCATGTCTTTTCTCATCGCACAAAATTAGTTTGTATATGAGAAAATTAAAAAATAATCCTTCTTTTATCACTCATTAAGGATAAGAATTTGTTGATTTTGATTTGAATTCAAATTAGTTTGAATTTTAACTTAAAACCTTATCCATATCCTTCTACACGTTGGCTGCTTTTGAAGGGATCTATTGTGTATGAGAAAAAGAGCTCTTTCTAATTAATTTTTACATCTGATTTTCTTTAGTAAGTCTCTCTTTAAGTTAGATAAGGGTGAGAAAAAGTTAGAGTCAAATTAAAATTCAAAAGAGTTTAAATTGTAACAAACTCCAGCCCTTATCTTATTTTATCAGGTTTGTGCGACAACCATAAAAAGGCCATAATTTTGTGTGCGAAAAGGAGAGAGCTCTTCACCACAAGATACCAAAGAGAAAGAGGGTCAAAAATACTTCTTTGAGATGTGAGGATTGGGTAGGTTTCCTTCCTTCTTGGCATGAACAAAAGAGGAGACCATTCTCCTCTTTGGTGAGAGATCTAGAACTATTCTAGATTTTTGGGTGAGGAAAAAATCAAAGAGAAGAGAGTCTTCATCTAAATTTTTTCTACCATCCAGCATCCTTCTCTGATCTATCTTTAACATCCAAAAGGTTTGAGATGATCGAAGAAGGAGATCAAGTCAGATCTACCATCAGAAGCCGACTGTGCGAGCTAGCACTCCCGTGGAGGGCTGATTGGTCCGAGGGGCTTCGTGTGGACCATCCATAGAGACCGGACATTTATGAGGCTGCTCAACATCAGTGAGAACTTTATATCATGCTTACCAACAGTAGAGATTATCAACCTATGAAAAGAAGATGAGTTCTAAATTTTACCTACATAATCTAAAGGTTAGATCAAATTCTGGACATCGATATGATCGATGCAGTTTTCTATTTTATTTCAAATTTTATATATAAATTTTTTATATCATAGATCCTTAATGATAGTTTAGATCTGATCTAAGATATGTTTAGAAGATTAAAATATTTAATCTTTTACTATTTCACTATAAAATTTTAAAAATACATACTTTGAACTATCCATTTTTCCTTCATTTGATACATGACAATCATCGAAAAAAATCTAAGAGATGCTTCCACAGATGGACTCTTTAGAATATTTTTTTTTATGATTCTTTAATGCGTCACATAGCTTCTCATGGAGTAATTTTTCTCCACCACCCATCAATGACTTTTGGCCATTCAACAGCCCAAAATGAAGGCACTAACTTGCTGATGGCATGAAAAAAATCTTAAATTAAAATGTGGCATGACACTAGGATTAGAGTCCTTTACAAGTTGGACTCTTGGCCAGGCGCATGGATCAGATTGGCAAGATTTTCAACTTCCACAAATTTTCATGATTAAACCAGAAGGTGTTTTAACCTTAGAAGAATTTCTTGCACTAAAAATTAAGTAAGAAATCATTAAAAAAAATTTCATCATGGAACATTGGATAAGCTCGATGAAGGGGCATCCCATCTCATAGGATGCGAAATCTATTTCTGCGCACAAAGACTGCACCAATGCGGAAGAAAAATTCTTGATGCATGGGGACCAAGTTTCATGGCTCCAAATTTTTGGTACATGCAACTAAGGGCTTAAATTAATTCAAACTCAAAATTGGTTTGAATTAATTTTGCTTTAATTAGCCCAATCTAGAATCAATTTTGAATCCAATTTGAAACAGAGAGCTAGTTTTTGCAACATTTGCAAGCATGTCTATTTTGCAAACATGATCTAATCCAATTAGACCATTGATCAATTTTCTTTGTATGTGACCCATTAAATTTTATATCTAGCTAGTAATGGATTTGAGTGCAAGTCGATTTGATTTGATTAGAATTTACTCTAACAAATCTAGATCCAATTGAACTAATCCGATTTTAGCAATTAGAACTCTTTCTAATTGACGATCGAATTAAACTCTTTAATTCGATCAAATCCACAAGACAATATTGAAATCTAGAAATATATCATATCTATCTAAAAGATATAAAATTTTTATAAAAATACTAAAAATATGTTTCAATAAAAAGTTATCATGCAATTCAATTCTGCGATCTCTTTGCACCCCGAATATGACTCTGGATGTGGAATGATGTCAAATCTAATATCGTATTCATATCTCTCTTAATATTTAATGATGATTTGATTAATGAAATATTAGAATTTTTTTTTAATTTTTATTCTGCTTTGATCAAAGGCTTCCTGAATCATCAATCAATCAAAGTAAGTAGGATGCAATCTCCTCTTACCAAGAGTGATCGATTCCATATTGACCTACTCACAACCACCATATACATTTCACTATATCCAGAATACCCCATACATGACTAAGTCATAAATAAGTATGAATCAAAAGTATTGATTCATGTATACAAGGTTCTATGGTAGTCTCAGATCAAAGGATTACATGCACAACTCCCACTATAAGAAAACATCTTTTGATGGGTAAGTAAATTCTATAAGATATTTCTTAAGTCGGATCAATCAGTAAACTCATTCTTTAATGAGCACCCACTTCTTTATATTAGTGTCTCACACAAGTAGCTTATGAGATCAGCCACCCTCTCCATCGAGCATACATAGGAAGTGCTAGTCTATCCAAAATATTGATCCCCTACTCAATACTCTTATGACTAGAAATATTTTTGTTGGTGCAAAAATCCGCATGCGCCGGAGAAGCTGGAGTCGGGGAAGCCGCGGTCGCCGCCGGGACCTGCAAGGGAAGTCAAAACCAGAGGTGGGGTTGCTCCGGCAAGACCCTCCGACGCTCAAGTCAGTTCTCTGCCTCAACAAGAATGGAGTGCTCGAACGGAGAATTTAGCAGAGTTTTGAGATAAAGAAGAATGAGATTAAAGAATAACGTATCTGGATCCCCCTTTTATAGACGGAGGAGGCAACAGATTGATGGCGACGTTTGTAACCGCCTGGTAGTGGGCCGCCCATGGTCAGGGGAATTGATTGCGAAAGATAGTGGAGCAGGCACGTGGCCATCGTCATAGCCCGCCACGTAGGGCCTGTTGCAGGTAGTGGAGCGGTGTCCGTTGCCGCTAGTTGTCAGCGAGTAGTGGGATCGTGCAGCACCTGCCACAAGGAGCGGAGCAGCATCATAGCTGTTGGCACAGCCTGTCAGAGAGTAATGGGTCCGCCGCAGGGGGTGATGGAGCCGCACGAAATCCGCTACAGGAAGTGGAACAGGATCATGGTTGTTATCATGATCTGCGAAGGGAAGCGGATCTGTTGATCGAGGCTCGACAGTGGTCGGAGTTCGGCCTTTGTAGGAGTCCGGGAGGAGTCCCCCTTTCGGTCGAGGTCGTGGGTGGAGTCCGGCTCCAGCAGCTGATACTGAAGTCGGAGACTGAGGTCGGAGCTTGGCTCCCGTAGGAGTCCGGGTGGAACCTGGCTCCCGTAGGGATCCGGACGGAGCCGCCCTGCTGTCGATGGCAGAGCCCGGCTCCCGTAGGAGTCCGGGCGGAGCCATTCTGCTGTCGATGGTGGAGCCCGGCTCCCGTAGGAATTCGGGCGGAGCCGTTCTGCTGTCGATGGTGGAGCCCGGCTCCCGTAGGAGTCCGGGCGGAGCCGTTCTGCTGTCGATGATGGAGCCCGGCTCCCGTAGGAGTCCGGGCGGAGCCGTTCTGCTGTCGATGATGGAGCCCGGCTCCCGTAGGAGTCCGGGCGGAGCCGTTCTGCTGTCGATGATGGAGCCCAGCTCCCGTAGGAGTCCGGGCGGAGCCATTCTGCTGTCGATGATGGAGCCCGACTCCCGTAGGAGTCCGGGCGGAGCCGTTCTGCTGTCGATGGTGGAGCCCGACTCCCGTAGGAGTCCGGGCGGAGCCATTCTGCTGTCGATTTCGACTGCGGGTATTTTATAACCCAACACCAGTCCCCCTACTTTCGAGTTTGAATTTCAAGCGAAGGAAGTACACACAGAGAGAGATGCGCGCAGTCGAAATCGTCCCTTCGAACCTTGCGCACTGCTGCCCCCATTTAATGCGCGTACGTCAGAGTCTGTTTTTCGGTGAAGGTGACTTGAAAAGTTTTTTCAGAACCCCCGTTGAAATGCGATCCCAAGCGTCGCCCTACGGGAATTCGTGAGCGGTCAACCCTTGGTGGCGGTGGAGGGGATAAGCGCGCCACGTGGCACACACCAGTTGGCCCTGGAATACCCGCTGCCATAACTGCGCCAGGATCCATTGGCTATTTAAACCCCTCAGTCCCTTCGTGGTTTCATCCTGGCACTGCCCTTTCATCTGAGAGTCCTGCTTCTCTCACCCCAGTCCCTGTCTCCTTCCCTCACACCATGTTCTCTACTCGGGGGGCTGTTCTTGAGGGAATTTTTAGGGTTTGGAGGAAGGTGAGGAGGAGAATGGCGGCCGTTGAGAATTTCCATCGTTCTAAAGGGAGCTCAAGGAAGAATTCCTTCAACAACAGGGGTTTAATAACGGGGGCGGTCGGTGAAGTTATTCTGCCTGCGAATCTCGGAGTAGCAAGGCGGGGTGATACCGGTCAAGAGGGCAGAATAGCCGTCATAAGCCATGACGGGATCCTTGACGCCGTCGGGGCCGAGAGACCAGAGGCGGTCGGCGTCGACGGTGGGGTAGTAGAACTTGTTGCGGGGACGGTGGAAGTAACGCATGCCGACCTTGCCGGAGCGTCTCGGGTGGCGGCCGTCGTTGCCCCCTCCGCCCCCGGGGATCTACCCCACCCCTTTCCCGCTAAGGTTGGGACTTCGGGAACAGAATGAGGCGAGATGGGCGAGAGCTGTTACACGCACTGGAGAATGCGACTGAGAAGGATAGAGACAGAGTTCGTAGCTCGGAGCGGTCTCCGGTTCGTCCTGCCCGAACCGTGCTCGCGAGACTTGCGATGACGTGTATCTTCTTCTTTTTTTTTCCTGACCCACCGGGTCCTGTAACGTGTATTTCTGTTAAATGAAAAAGTGATTTCAGTACCTTGTTTGCATCTTGTGTTAAATAGTTGTCTGCCGAACTTCTTCATTTTCCCTTCCTTCTCTTTGTCTGTGTTACGTCGTTCCAAGGTCGTCGGCGACCTTTTCAGCTCATGTGGGGTCGTCATTCGCCGAGCTCCTTTTCGGCTTTTATGCCGTTCGGGGATACCCACTTGTCAGGTTTGCTTGGATTTTTTTTTTCTGCTGAAGTCGGGGCTAAGTTCGGCACCCTTGATAGTCCGAACGGAGAAGCCCTCCAGAAGTTGGAGTAGCTCGGTTCTCGTAAGAGTCGGGGAAAAGTTTTTCTGCAATCAAAGTCATAAATAAAGCCTAGCTTCCGTAGAAGTTCGGGTGGAGTTGTCCTGTAGCTGATGTTGACGGTAGAGCCCGACTCCCGTGGGAGTCTGGGTGAAGTCTTTTTTGCGGCGGAACCCAGCTCCCGTAAGAGTCCGGGCGAAGTCTTTTCTTTGCCGTGGGAACCCGGCTCCCGTAGGAGTCCGGGTGAAGTCTTCCTTGTCGTAGGAACCCGGCTCCCGTAGGAGTCCGGACCTTCCACTTTGCTCATGTCAGGATGAGGTTCTCCTCCTGTTCCTGACAGGGTTGTGGGGGCACATCAGGGCATTGCAAGGCCTCTCCCCCCATCCGGTCTAAAAGAATCGGGCCTTCGACTTTGCTCAAGTTAGGGCGAGGTTCTCCTCCTGTCCCTAACAGGGCTGTGGGGGCACATTAGGGCATTGTAAGGCCTCTCCCCCCATCCGGTCTAAAAGAATCGGGCCTTCGACTTTGCTCAAGTTAGGGCGAGGTTCTCCTCCTGTCCCTAACAGGGCTGTGGGGGCATATTAGGGCGTTGCAAGGCCTCTCCCCCCATCTGGTCTAAAAGAACCGGGCCTTCGACTTTGCTCAAGTTAGGGCGAGGTTCTCCTCCTGTCCCTAACAGGGCTGTGGGGGCACATTAGGGCGTTGTAAGGCCTCTCCCCCCATCCGGTCTAAAAGAACCGGGCCTTCGACTTTGCTCAAGTTAGGGCGAGGTTCTCCTCCTGTCCCTAACAGGGCTGTGGGGGCACATTAGGGCGTTGCGAGGCCTCTCCCCCCATCCGATCTAAAAGAACCGGACCTTCAACTTTTGTAAGGTTGCCCTCTCGTTTTTGATACCGTCTGCTTGAATTGTCCCAAGACAAATGGGCACGCATTTTTTGATTAGGATGAGATTACTGGTAGTACATCTGTAAGTTTTTTGAGCTCCAAGGTTGCGGGAGGTCTGCTCCTCCGAGCTCCTTAAGATAATAAGTTCCAGGCCGGACTACTTCTTTGACCTCATAGGGTCCCTCCCAGTTTGGGGCAAGCTTCCCCTGGCCCTGTGGTTGTGAGACAGCAGCTCGTCGGAGCACTAGATCCCCTGCTTTGAACGCCTTGTTCTTGACTCGGGCGTTGTAATATCGGGCAACTTTCTGTCTGTAGGCTGCCATCCGAACCTGAGCAATCTCCTGCCTTTCTTCCAGTAGGTCGAGGTTGGCTCTGAGGCTTTGCGCGTTTTGGGGTTCGTCGAATGCCACGACTCATGCCGACGGGAGTTTAAGCTCGATCGGGATGACGGCTTCCGTACCAAAGGCTAAAGCAAAGGGAGTCTCTCCTGTAGGCAACCTCTGGGTGGTCCGATAAGCCCATAGCACATGATAAAGTTCGTCTGCCCAAGTCCCTTTTGCTTTTTCGAGCCTGGTCTTAATCCCATGCAAAAGGGTTCTGTTTGTTACCTCGGTTTCGCCGTTTGCCTGAGGATGGGCCACTGATGTGAAGTTGTGGGAGATGTTTAGATCTTCACAGAATTCAGCAAATCTGACTCCCGCGAATTGCCGTCCATTATCAGTGATGAGGGTTCTAGGCAAACCGAACCTACACACGATCGATTTCCAGACGAAATCCTGCACTTTTGCTTCTGTGATTTTGGCTAGTGGCTCGGCCTCGACCCATTTGGTGAAGTAGTCGATTGCTACAAGGAGGAATTTCCTTTGACCAGATGCCATGGGAAAGGGGCCAAGAATATCCATCCCCCATTGCGCAAAAGGCCATGGGGCACTCAAGGGTGTAAGCTCGGTAGCAGGTTGTCTCTGGACATTGGCGTATCTCTGACATCGATCACACTTTTTGACATATTCGATTGAATCACGATGCATTGTTGGCTAGTAATACCCTTGGCAGAGTAGCTTGTGGGATAGAGACCTGGCACCCAAATGGCTTCCGCAGGCTCCCTCGTGTACTTCCCATAAAGCGTAGTCAGCTTCTGAGGGTCGGAGGCATCTCAAGAGAGGCAAGGAGTACGATCTTTTGTACAATTTGCCCTCATAAAGGATGTACCGGGAGGCTTGATTTCGGAGTTTCCGGTCCTCTTTCGCGTCCTGGGGGAGAATCCCATCTCTAAGATAGGTTATCAGCGGGTCGACCCAGCTGGGCTCGTGGTCGATCTCCATTACGAGTCACGGTTCCTCCATACTCGGATGCTTTAGAACTTCAAAGAGGACGCCTTTTGGCAATTCGGCCGGAGCCGATGTCGCCAGTTTGGAGAGAAGATCAGCTCTGGTGTTCTCCGACCTTGAAATTTGCCTGATGTCGAAATTGCCAAAGGCAGGGGTGAACTCCTTCACCTTCTCAAGATATTTGGCCATACTGTCCTCCCGTGCTTCGAAACTCCCACTGACTTGCCCCACCACAAGTTGGGAATCGCTGTGCACCCAGAGTTGACCTATTCCAAGCTCCTTAGCGATCCTCAATCCTGCGATCAGAGCTTCATACTCCGCTCCATTGTTTGTTGCGGGGAATTCGAAACGCAGAGCGTACTCCACAACGACTCCCTCCGGGCTGGTCAAGATTAGGCCTGCACCCATGCCTGCCATGTTGGAAGATCCATCCACATGGAGGGTCCAAAAGCTATCGGAGGAACTGGCTTCTTCGTCGGGGGAGTTCGGTTGAGTCTTCAGGTCGTCAATTTTGCTTTGCTCAGGTTCGGCCTCCTCGGGGATGGTGCATTCTACTATGAATTCCGCCAATATCTGGGCTTTTATGGCCGGTCTAGGTTTGTAGTTGATGTCGAATTCTGTGAGCTCGATTGCCCATTTCGCCATTCTCCCGGAGATATCAGCTCGGTGCAAAACCGCCTTGATCGGTTGGTCGGTGAGTAACGTCACCGTGAGCCCTTGAAAGTAAGGCCGGAGTCTCCGAGCTGCAATCAACAAGGCGTAGGTCAGTTTTTCTAATTTAGTATACCTGGTCTCGGCGTCCCTCAACACGCGACTGATGTAGTAGACCGGTCGCTGGACTTTCATCTCCTCTTTAACAAGGACAGCTGCAAGGGCCATGGGAGAGACCACCAGGTACAAAAATAATTCCTCCTTAGGCTCGGGCTTCGCCAGCAGTGGGGGCGAGCTAAGGTAGCTTTCCAATTCTTCGAATGTCTGTTGGCATTCAGGGGTCCAACAGAAGTTCTTCGGCTGCTTGAGGGTTTGAAAGAAGGGCAGACATCGTTCGGCCGACATTGCGACAAAGCGATTAAGAGCCGCAACTCTTCCTGTGAGGCATTGAACCTCCTTGATCGATCTTGAGGCAGTCATATTTTGGATGGCGCAAATTTTCTCTGGATTGGCCTCGATCCCGCGCCCTGATACCATGAAGCCCAGGAACTTTCCTGAGGTTACCCCAAAGGCACATTTGGTTGGGTTCAGCTTCATTCTATACTTTCGAAGAGCGCCAAAGGTTTCCTCGAGGTCGGCGACATGATTTCTGGAAGACCTGCTTTTCACGAGCATATCGTCCACATAAACTTCCATGTTTCGGCCGATCTGCTCCTTGAAGATTTTGTTCACCAGTCGTTGATAGGTTGCGCCCGCATTCTTGAGGCCGAACGGCATAACCCTGTAGCAGCAAAGGCCGCGATTAGTGATAAAAGTAGTCTTTTCTTCATCTTCCGATGCCATTCTAATCTGGTTATAGCCGGAGAATGCGTCCATAAAAGTAAGAAGCTCATGGCCCGAGGTAGCATCCACCAGTTGGTCGATCCTGTGAAGGGGGTAACTGTCCTTTGGGCAAGCCTTATTCAGCTTTTTGAAGTCGATACACATCCTCCACTTGCCGTTTGCTTTCTTGACCAAGACAACATTGGAGATCCACTCAGGATAATTGACCTCCTTGATGAATCCGGCCTTGAGAAGTTTATCCACTTCCTCGGCTATTGCCTTCTGCCTCTCCGGGGCATGACTCCGGATTTTTTCTTTTGTTGGCCGATGTTTAGGGTCGACCACCAGATGATGTTCCATGACTTCTGTGTCAATTCCCGGCATATCCGCCGGGACCCATGCGAAAACGTCCGCATTCCTCTGGAGGAAATCCACGAGATGCGTCCGCACCTCCTCCTCCAGGTTGGAGCCAATTAACACCACATGCTCCGCATTCCCATCATTCAAAAGAATTGGTATTAGGTCCTCGACCGGACCGCCCCTCTCTTCAGTGAGGTCATCGCGCGCATCCAACCCGTCGACTGGACAGAGGTCCGCTTGATCGCTTCTTTGCAGGGCTATATTGTAGCAGTGCCTGGCCAGCGCTTGGTCTCCCCGGACTTCTCCGATCCCCTTGTCGGTGGGGAACTTCAATTTCAAATGGTAGGTTGAAACAACGGCTCTGAGGGTGTTGAGGCCGGGTCGGCCAAGAATTGCATTGTAGGCAGATGGCGCCTTTACCACCAGAAAATTCACCAGGGCTCTGGACTGCTTTGGATGTTGACCCGCGGTCACAGTTAGGCTATCATTCCTTCCGTCGAAACGGCGTCACCAGTAAACCCTATCAAGGGGGAGAAAATCGGCCTTAGATGACCGCCAAGAGTGGCCATTCTCGAAAAGGCACTGTAGAATAAGATGTCGGCCGAACTTCCGTTGTCGACGAGAATGCGACGGACGTCATAATTTGCTATGTTCAAGGAAACTACGACCGCATCGTTATGAGGGAATTGGATTCCCTGGGCGTCTTCTTCAGTGAAGGCTATGGGCTCTTCAACTTTTTGCCGCTTGAGGGGTGCAGCTGACGTGTTGATTGCCCCCTGCCGGGATTCCCCCGAGATGACGTTGACGGAATCCGGCGAAGACTGGTCATCCGGCCACCCCTTATCGGCGACCATAGCCAGGGGTAGCCATGCAGAAACTTCGCGAGAGGGCATCGGATGGGGAAAAGAGGATTGGATGCCGGAAAAGATGGCCGAAAGCGGGTCCGTTGAGCGCTCCTTCAAGAACAAGGGTGCTACGAAGACACAAACCCCTTCTTCTAGCGCCAATCCTGTTGGTGCAAAAATCCACATGCACCGGAGAAGCTGGAGTCGGGGAAGCCGCGGTCGCTGTCGAGACCTGTAAGGGAAGTCTAAACCGGAGGTGGGGTTGCTCCAGCAAGACCCTCCGACGCTCAAGTCAGTTCTCTACCTCAATAAGAATGGAGTGCTCGAACGGAGAATTTAGCATAGTTTTGAGATAAAGAAGAATGAGCTTAAAGAATAACGTATCTGGATCCCCCTTTTATAGACGGAGGAGGCAACGGATTGATGGCGACGTTTGTAACCGCCTGGTAGTGGGCCGCCCATGGTCAGGGGAATTGATTGCGAAAGATAGTGGAGCAGGCACGTGGCCATCGTCATAGCCCGCCACGTAGGGCCTGTTGCAGGTAGTGGAGCGGCGTCCGTTGCCGCTAGTTGTCAGCGAGTAGTGGGATCGTGTAGTACCTACCGCAGGGAGCGGAGCAGCATCATAGCTGTTGGCACAGCCTGTCAGAGAGTAATGGGTCCGCCGCAGGGGGTGATGGAGCCGCACGAAATCCACTACAGGAAGTGGAACAGGATCATGGTTGTTATCGTGATCTGCGAAGGGAAGCGGATCTGTTGATCGAGGCTCGACAGTGGTCGGAGTTCGGCCTTTGTAGGAGTCCGGGAGGAGTCCCCCTTTCGGTCGAGGTCGTGGGTGGAGTCCGGCTCCAGCAGCTGATACTGAAGTCGGAGACTGAGGTCGGAGCTTGGCTCCCGTAGGAGTCCGGGTGGAGCCGTTCTGCTGTCGATGGTGGAGCCCGGCTCCCGTAGGAATCCGGGCGGAGCCATTCTGCTGTCGATGTTGGAGCCCGGCTCCCATAGGAGTCCGGGCGGAGCCGTTCTGCTGTCGATGATGGAGCCCGACTCCCGTAGGAGTCCGGGCGGAGCCGTTCTGCTGTCGATTTTGGCTGCGGGTATTTTATAACCCAATAATTTTAAATCAAGAATTTAAAGACTTTAGGTCTCATAGGTATGATCTCATCATAACCGTAAATTCATTGCCCTGATTTATAGAGTTCATCATAATCATTATAAAAGTAAGATGCAGCATATGATGAAAAATACCTTTTATTTATAAAGAGTCAATATATGAGTCTGGAAGATTATAAGAAAAATCCATCAAAATATAAATTTTGATTGACTTGTAGGGTATATTCTTTTCAATCTCTCACTTGTACTAAAACAAATTATCTTTATATTTTATCCCCATACAATCAAAGTGGCGATCAAACTGCTGCTATGGTAGAACCTTAGTGAACGGGTCTGCTATGTTGGTTTTTGTTTCTATTCATTCAATGACCACATCTTGTCTTTCGATTATTTCATGAACGAGATGAAAGTATTTTAGAATGTGCTTGGATTTATGATGAGATCTTGATTCTTTTGTTTGAGCAATTGCTCTAGTATTATCACAGTAAAGTGGTACTGAATTATCAATCTCAGAAACAACATCCAATTCAGTGATGAACTTCTTCATCCAGACAGCTTCTTTGGTGGTTTCACTTGTAGCTATGTACTCTGCCTCAGTGGTTGAGTCAGCTATAGTCTGCTAGAATTTTTTTCAACTAACAGCTCCACCATTAAAAGTAAAGATACATCCTGAACTAGACTTGCTATTATTAGGGTTTAATTAGAAACTAGAGTCAGAATAACTTTCTAGTTTTAGATTAGATCCTCCATGTACCAGAAAAATATCTTTAGTCCTTCTCAAGTACTTAAGAATATTTTTCACTACTTCTCAATGATCCTCTCCTGGATCAGCCTGAAATTTACTAACTATGCCTAAAGTATAGGCAATATCAGGCCTGGTACATAGCATAGAATACATGATCGACTCTATTACCGAAGCATAGGGAATAGAACTCATTCTATTTTTCTCTTTCAGTATTTTAGGAGACATTTTTTTAGAGAGATATATGACTTGACTCATGAATAAGTAACCTCTTTTACTCCCATCTATGCTAAACCTTTTTAGCACTAAATCTATGTATCTGGATTGGAACAAGCCCAACATCCTCTTAGATCTATCCCTATAGATCTTTATACCTAGTATATAGGATGCTTCGCCCAAATCCTTCATAGAAAACTTACTTGATAGCCATGTCTTGACTGATTGTAACATTAGGATATCATTCTCAATAAGAAGCAAGTCATCCACATATAAAACTAAGAAGATAATGGTACTCTCACTAGTCTTCTTGTACATATAAGGTTCATCTATATTTTTGATAAAGCCAAACTCTTTGACTGTAATATCAAAGTAGATGTTCCATCTCTTTGAGATCTGCTTTAATCCATAAATAGATTTTTTAAGCCTACATACCTGATTTGCTCTAACTTTTGAGACAAATCCTTCTGGCTGAGACATATAAATCTCTTCCTCAAGATAACCATTAAAGAAGGTGATCTTCACATCCATTTATCAAATCTCATAATCATGGTATGCTGCTATTACAAGCATAATCCATATAGATTTGAGCATGCCAAGAGGTGAAAATATTTCATCATAATCGATACCTTGTTTCTGTCTAAAATCTTTAGCCATCAATTTGACTTTATAGGTTTCAACTTGGCCTTCTGCTCCATTCTTTTTCTTATAGACCCATTTGTATCTAATAGGGGTCATATTCTCTGGTGCATCAATTAAAGTCCACACTTGGTTGGAGTACATAGAGTCTATTTCAGATTTCATAGCCTCTAGCCATTTGTCTAAGTCCCTACTCATGATGGTTTCCATAAAGGTCAAAGGTTCATCATTCTTAATGATGTGAGCTTCATTATTCTTAATAATGAACCCATATTTTATAGGTGCATTCTGCACTCTATCCGATCTTCAGAGAGAAGGTGTATTTTATGGTTGTACTTCATTAATAGATATTTTTGATTGAGGATCATCTTGTGCTTGCATTTGTAGGTCTTAAACTTCTCCAAATTCAATTTTCTTCTCACTGCCTCATTCTAGGATAAACTCTTTTTCCATAAAAGTAGCATGTTTACTGATAAAAAATCTTTTGTTTAGTAGGATGGTAAAAGAAGTATCCTATATCCTCTTTAGGATAACCTACAAACAAGCATTTATCTGTCCTAGCACTCAGCTTATGTCCAAAATTTTTTTTAACATAAGCTGGACAGCCCCATATCTTAAGATATTTAAGATTAGGCTTCTTTCCTCTCCATATCTTATATGGAGTGCTTGGCATAGATTTTGAAGGTACTCTATTCAGGATATAGACAGTAATTTCTAGGGCATATCTTCAGAAAAAAATAGGCAAGTCTGCAAGGTATATCATAGACTACACCATATCTAATAAATTATGATTCCTCCTTTCTGTTATACCATTTAGCTGTAGTATATAGGGAGGGATCCATTCAGAGAAAATTTTATTTTCTTTAAGATGATCTAAAAATTTATTGGATAAGTATTCTCCTCCTCGATTAGATCAAAGAATTTTAATATTTTTTTTAGTTTGTTTCTTGATCATACTTTTTGTTGGTGCAAAAATCTGCCTGCGCCGGAGAAGCTAGAGTCGAGGGAGTTGCGGTCGCCGCTGGGACCTGCAAAAGAAGTCTAAACCGGAGGTGGGGTTGCTCCAGCAAGACCCTCTGATGCTAAAGTTAGTTCTCTGCCTCAACAAGAATGGAGTGCTCGAACGGAAATTTTAGCAGAGTTTTGGGATAGAATTTTGAGCTTAGAGAATAACGTATCTGGGGTCTCCCTTTTATAGGCGGAGGGAGCAACAGACTGATAGCGATGTTTGTAACTGTCTGGCAGTGGGCTGCCCAGAGTCTGGAGGAGTTTGTTGCGAAGAGTAGTGGAGTGGAATCGTGGCTATCACCGGGACATGCCACGTGGAGTCTGTCGTAGGGAGTGGAGCGGCGTACGTTGTCGCGACTTGCCAGAGGATGGAAGAATTGCATGGTATCCATCGTAGGAAGTGGAGCAGAGTCATGGCCGTTACTGCGGTCTGCCAGGGAGTAATGGAGCTGCGTAGAATCCACCGCAGGAAGTGGAGCAGAGTCGTGGCCGTTACTGCGGCCCGCCAGGGAGTGATGGGGCCGTGCAGAATCCGTCGCAGGAAGTGGAGCAGAGTCGTGGTCGTTGCTGCGGCCCACCAGGGAGTGCAGGCCTGGCAGCCGAAGTTCGGTTGGGGTGTCTGGCGGAGAAAGGTGGTTAGCTACCTATCTGAGAGGAGCTCGGAGTCTGACTCCTATAGGAGTCCGAACGCAGTCTTCCTTCAGTCAATGTCGGGGAAGAGGTCCGGCTCCCATGGGAGTCCGGACGGAGTCTTCCCGCAGCCAGAGTCAGAGATGAGATCTGGCTCCCGTAGGAGCCCGAGCAAAGTCTACCTGCAATCAAGACCGAAGTCCGACTCCCGTAGGAGTCTGGACGAAGTCTACCTGCGATTGGAGTTGTGGGTCAAGTCCGGCTCCCGTAGGAGTCCGGACGAAGTTTACATGCAATTGGAGTCGTGGGCGGAGTCCGGCTCCCGTAGGAGTACGGACGAAGCTTGCCTGCAGCCAGAGTTGTGGGCGGAGTCTGGCTCCCGTAGGAGTCTGGATGAAGTCTGCCTGCAACCGGAGTCGGGGACGAGGCCCAGCTCCCGTAGGAGTCCGGGCGGAGTCTGCCTGCAGTCGGAGTTGGGGATGAGGCCCGGCTCCTGTAGGAGTCCGAACGAAGTCTTCCTGCAATCAAAGTCAGGGGCGAAGTTCGGCTCCCGTAGGGGTCCAGACAAAGTCTTCCCGCAACTGGAGTTGGAGACGAGATCCGGCTCCCGTAGGAGTCTGGGCGGTGCAATGGGAGTTCGCCATCTGCAGCCGAAAGCCGGAGGAGTCCTGCGAGGGTCAATCCTGTTAAGAACTTCGGCTGAGGGTATTTTATACCCAACACCAGTCCCCCTACTTCTGAGTTTGAATTTTGAATGAAGGAAGTATAGAGAGATTGGCACAACCGAAGTTGTCCCCTTGAATCCTGTGCACGATCGCCCCCAGATATTTTAGCATTAAATGCGCACGTGCTGGAGTCTTTTCGAATCGGGGCGATTCGAAGGGACCTTTTGAAATTCTCACTGGTACGTTGGCTCAGGTATGGTGCAGTAATGGCTCTGTCAACCGTCAGCAGCTTTTAGCCACCTACCGTGGCAAGTGGGACACGTGTCGAGCGCGGGCCGGTCTGGGGGGATTCGCGATCATTATGGCACCGGATCCCAGGGTCTATTTAAACCCGCCCTTCCGCCTTTAGGGGCCCTATTCTGCCCGAGAGTTCTATCGGTGTCTGCCTTTTCTTCGAGAGCCCTGACCCTCCTTGGCGTCTTCCTTGGCCCTAGGCGTCCTTCGAGTCGTCCCTATCCTCGCCCCTCTGCATCCTTCAGAGCGATCAAGGTTAGTCCCGGAACCTTTGTCTTTCTTCTTGCCATTTAGGGGCCTTTTCTCCTCCATTTTCTTCTGTCGCATTCTTCTGATTTGGTCTCCCGCAACCCCTCATTCCTTATCCCGCTTGATTTCTCTGGGATCTTTAGGGTCTTCATTTGAAATCATTCGAAATATCTTCCGGCACCTCTGCTTCCAGCGGTTCCGAGAGTTCTTCTGCCTCAGCCCCCTAGGAACCCCACTCTATAGACGAACCCACAACTGGGGCTGGGCTTCGCTCGGTTTTTGCATCGGGTGCCATTCCCTGCTCCCTGACTCCGGATGAACTCCTACTGATAAGGATTCAGTATGGAGTTCCTCCGAAGTACGACCTGGAGCTTCCTGGCCCCTCCGATCGGGCTAGCACTCCCCCACCCGATCGTTTCTGCCTGTATCAGGAGGCCTTCTGTGCTAGACTCTGGCTTCCGCTTTCGCCCTTTGTCGTCACCCTTTTCCGCTTCTTAGATATCTTCTTAGCTTTAGTTGCTCCGAATTTCTTTAGATTTTTGATAGGGTTTCTCTCCCTTTGCCATGTAGTTGAAGTTCAGCCATCCCTTTCTTTGTTTAGGTATTTTTACACCTTCAAGCATTACCCTTCGGTGAAAGACTGGTGGTATTTCTTCCTCTAGTTTGGCAAGAAGGGGTTATTGAAAGGTGCTCCCTCTTCAATCCACAACTGAAAGGGAAAGTACCTCTTCGTCCACTGCCCGACCTTGAGGCTTGGACTGCCCCCTTGGGGCTCTGAAGGACTCTATCCGTCGGGCTCCCAGCCTTGGGGAGGATGACCTCCAGGCCACCCGGAAGCTCCTTGCCTATTCCGCTCCTTCCCTTCCCAGCCTTCTGAAAGAGCAATTTTTGTTCAACATCGGCCTGAGCCCCCAGGATCCCGTGAGTATTCCATCTTTTCTTTTCTCTTCTTTTCTTCCGTCCTTCTTTTTTTTCTCTCTTTTTTATTTCGTGTGGCACTTCTTCCTTTTTCCCCCCATCACCAATTTTTGATTTGATTTTTTTTTTTTTTAGGAATGAACGTCGAGGCAGCACGGATGCTCGCCCGGGGCCTCAAGGCCCACAAAAGGAAAGGCACCGCGGCCTCCGGATCAGCAAAGAAGGCCAGAGTGGAGGAGACGAGCTCAGCTGCACCCATTCAGGTGGCCCCCACGGTCGACGTTCCTTCGGACGCCGAACCATCAGCTCCCCGGGCCTCTTCAAGGAGTCCCCCCACTGGGGCTCCTGTTTCGGGGGTCCGTTCCACAGAGGTGCCCATAGTTGAGAGGGGGAGGAGAAGGAAGTTGGTGGCCCACAAGGTGAGTAGCCATCGAGCCACCATTGATGAGTCCCTCGGTTCCGAAGAAGAGCCAGAGAATCCCTTCAATAACAGGGACTTGATCAAGCGGTTGATCGACGGCTGCATTCTGCCTAAAGTCATCGAGAGGATCGATCGCGTCGATTCTGAGCAGTGGGTTTGGGACTCCCTAGGGTCCTTTCTCGAGGTAAACAAATCTTCATTTAATTGGCTTTTCGATCCTTATTCTGATCCCCTAGCCGTCCTTGCAGATTGGGTACCAACTCCTCGCCAATATCAAGGCGACGAACCGGGCGAGGAGGGATGCCATCCAGGCGGAGGAGCATCGTTGGGCCGAGGTCGCTCACCTCAAAGAAAAGGCAGCCGAAGTAGTTACCCTCCAAGAGGCCCTGGAGAAGGAAAAGCAGGCTCGGGAGGAAAAAAAGCAGACCTCGGAGGAAATGGTGAGGAAGGCGGAGGCCGAGGTCGCCAACTTGGCGGAGCAGATTTCGATCTTGGTCTCGAAGGCCAGGGCTCTTGCAGTGGAGGAGTTCAAGGCCTCTACGGAGATGAGGGACCTGAATGTCAAGTTCGGCCAAGAAGCATTCATCAAGGGATTCGAGCTCTGCTAGGAGAAGGTGGCCAGGAAATTTCTCGAGCTCGATCTCAGCTTCTTGGGTGAAAAATCTGAAGATGAGGCCGGCTCGTCTCCTGCTGCTACTGCCACCGTAGCCCCCCTCCCAGGGACACCGAGCTCCCCAACTCCTGCTTTTGAGGTCTGAGACCTCCGACCTTGTATCTTTCTTTTACTACAATTTTTTTCTTTCCTTTTTGTCTTTAAGAAATATTCAATCAATAAAGTTGAATTTCTCATCATGGATGGCTTCTCTTCTTCTCCTTCCTCCTCCTTTTTTATTTTTCTTTCTGTAATGAGACGCGCCTTGATGCTTTTGTCTCCCGATGGCAGTGTCCTACCGAAGTGCTTCCCCTACCACAGGAGATTTCACTGAAGTCCACGATCCAGCGGCTGAAGAAGGAAGTCCTTCATTTGACAAAAAGGTCGAAGAAGATGGAAGGCGAGCTTCGCAGGTTGAGGGAGAGTCACTCTGAAGCCGCTGCAAAGACCACCCACTTTCAGAATCTCCATGTGAAGGGGATCATGGAGTACAGTCGGAGGATGGCGAACTTTGAGAAGGAGCTTGAGGAACACAAGAAGCGCGCCAGCAATCAAATTTGGGCTCAAGCTGCCAAGATCAGTTCTCTTAGGGTGGAGCTGTCGGCTGCCCAGGAGAGGATTGGCCAGCTGGAGGGAAGTTCATCCCGACTTTTGACTCGAGCCGACAGTGATCGAGAGTGGTCGAAGAAGGTCTCCGACCTCCAGCAATAGCTCCAGGATGCCGAGGCGAGCTATGATGCGTACCGGGCCGGCTGGCGCAAGCAGGTGGACAAATATAAGGGGAGGCTCTGGATGGCGACCGACGATGTTGCCCGCCTTCGAAGGCAGCTAGCTGAGGGGGCTCAATCTGCTTCCGCTCGGGATTTCGACGAACTTCAATCCCTGAGGAGGACCGCAGAAGAACTATCCATCGCTCTTGGGGAGGGGAAGGCCGAGCTGCAGCAATTGAAGATCCAACTGGTATGCGAGCAGTAGGCCGTCAAGGATGTAGAGGTGGAATTCGAGGTCCTGAGAAAAAGGTGTCGAGAGGTGGAGAATGAAAGCCAGTGATTTCATCGAAGATACATGGAGATATTAAGGAGAGAGAGGGAATTGGAAGCAGAAGTCGAATGTTTAAGGCATTCCCTGGCGAGGGTCGAAGCCGAAAGTCTGAGGTCGGAGGAAGCTGCGTCCCCCTAGGGCTTTTTTTGTCCTTTGTTCTTCTAAGTGTCCCCTTTCATCATTTGTCTGTTTGTCATCGCCGTTGTTGCTGTCGTTGTTGTTTTTGTTGTTTTGTTTTTGTTCCTTTAGCCTTCTGGGCTTTGTAGTATATATTTCGCGAATGAAATGAAAAGAAGATTTTGTGTTACCTCATCCGTGCATTGTATTAAATTGTCGCCCGCCAAACTTCTTTCGTCTTTTGACTTGTTCGACGTCGACGTTGTTTGGAGGTACCCAGTCGTCGCCACACTGATTTGCTTTTCCTGTCACCCATGGTCGTAGGCTCGAGCTTGGTGGTCCGAACTTCGTATTACCTCAAAGGAATCATTATTTTCTTGACCTGTGTCAGGAGCCTTCTTAGAGGTCGGGGATGTCTGGCAGGAACTTCTCATCTTTGTTGAGACAAGGTTCCCTAGGTCCTTGGTGTAGTTTATCTTTCATCTATTGCCGATGTAGCTCGTCGCTTTTTTTTTTAATTTTCTTCCTCTTTTCGGAGTGAGGGTCCTACCCTTGCTCTTTGTGGGGTTGCGTAGAAGTGTAGAGGTGCCATTGAGGGGACTTTTCTCCTTATCTAATTTTGTTGGGCGATGGGGTTTTTGTCATCGTCAGGATGAGGTTCTCCTTCTGTTCTTAACGTAGTCGATCTCAGCTCAGGTTAGGATAAGATTCTCCTCCTGTTCGCAACAGGGCTGTGGAGGTGCATAAGGGCCGTTGCAAGGGCCTCTCCCCCCATCCGGTCTAAAAAAACCGGGCCTTTGACTTTGTTCATGTCAGGACGAGGTTCTCCTCCTGTTCCCCAAATGGCTGTGGGGGCACATTAGGGTATTGTAGGGCCTCTCCCCCCATCCGGTCTAAAAGAACCGGGCCTTTGACTTTGCTCATGTTAGGATGAGGTTCTCCTCCTGTTCCTAACATGGCTGTGGGGGCACATTAGGGTGTTGTAGGGCCTCTCCCCCCATTCGGTCTAAAAGAACCGGGCCTTTGACTTTGCTCATGTTAGGATGAGGTTCTCCTCCTGTTCCTAACATGGCTGTGGGGGCACATTAGGGCATTGTAGGGCCTCTCCCCGCATCTGATCTAAAAGAATCTGGCCTTTGACTTTGCTCATGTTAGGACGAGGTTCTCCTCCTGTTCCTAACATGGCCATGGGGGCACCTAAGGGCCGTTATATGGGCCTCTCCTCCGATCCGATCTTAAAATAATCGGACTTTTATTTTGCTCATGTTAGGATGAGGTTCTCCTCCTGTTCCTAACATGACCTTGTTTTGATTGTTTGAAGGGGTTATCCCCCGTCGTAACAAGTCCATGCCAAAAAGGGAAAGACATGCAAAGTCGAAAGAAATTTTGATTCAAAGCAAAGTCGTTAGTAATACATTTACAGGTTTTTCGAGTCCCATGGTCGTGGAAGGTCTACTCCTCCTTGAGGTCTCCCGGTGATGGAGTTGATGGTCCCGATTGGAGGTTGATCTCCGGGCTGCTCTTCCCTCTTCGGTGGTTCAAGTGGCGGCAGGGCCCTTGGCCGATCTTCTCTACCCTCAGGCCGGCACCTAATGAACCTATCGAGTCGACCTCACCGGATGAGCTCATTGATCTCATCTCGAAGCTGGATGCATTCCTCCGTGTCGTAGCCGTGGTCGTGATGGTAGAGGTAGAACTTGTTAGGATTGCACTTCCCGGGGTGTGTGCGCATCCTCTCTGGCCTAGGGAGCTGCTCTCTGACCTTCATCAGTACTTGAGCTTTTGATGCATCGAGGGGGGCATAGTTGCGGAACCTTCCTGGGGGAGAGCCCCACCGAGCTCGACGCTCTGGGCTTCCCTGCCTGCGTGCTCGTGGAGGAGTCTGGGTGCGCTTGTGCCCGGGAGGAGTTCGAGAACGGGGCCGAGCTTCTCTCACCCCTTTTTCGACTGTGGGCTTACTCGAGTCTCCCGCCTGCCGCTCTCTCACGGTCTCCTCATCCTTCATCTTGAAGGCTTCTTCCGCTCGGGCATACCCTTCGGCTCGAGCCAACAGGTCAGCAAAATTCTTGGGGTACTTCTTCTCCAGGGAGAACAAAAGGTCATTCTTCTGAAGGCCGCTTTTCAAAGCGGCCATTGCTACCGACTGGTCCAAGTTTTGGACCTCCAGTGCGGTGACATTGAAGCGGTTGATGTAGGCCCGAATGGACTCCCCCTCCCTCTGCTTGATGTTGATGAGGGACTCCGAGCCCTTCCGGGGATGCCGGCTACTAACGAAATGAGCCACAAACTGGTGGCTCATCTGATTAAAGAAAAAGATGGTATCCGACTTCAGTGTCGAGTACCAGTTTCTCGCCGCTCCCTTCAAGGTGGATGGGAAGGCTCGGCATAAGATGGCGTCGGGGGCGCCATGAAGCAGCATCATTGTCTGGAAGGCCTCTAGGTGGTCAATCGGGTCTGAAGTCCTGTCGTAGCTTTCGAATTGAGGGAGCTTGAAGTTTGGAGGCATTGGCTCCTGCATGATCATTTGAGAAAAGGGAGGGTCAGTACTAATATCCTCACCATAAGCGGGGGGAGCATGGCGGAGTTCTTCGATCCGTCGGTTCATCTCCTGAAGCCTCCGGTCCAGGAAATCCTCTCGACTACGGGTCTCGAGGGTCCTCTGGTAGGGTGGAGGCAGAGATCTTTCAGGGGTGGAGTCGTGGTCCGATTGGGGGCTTTCCACCCTTGGATTCATCTTTCTGGGAAAGACTGGGCGGCTGACCCAAGTGGCCCGTCCCACCATCGGATTTTGGAGTTCTGGCGATGCTCTTTTCAGTCGCATTGATGCCTGCGGCTGTTGCTGCTGTTGCATGGCCTGCACAGCTTCAGTGAGGCCTCTGACCTACTGCACCAGTTGGTCGAATTGCTCTGTGCCAACTGTCATTATCGAAGGAGGAGGTAGAGGCTGGGAGATCGGAGGTGAGGCCGGAGCCTGAGACCTGGCCGCAGAGGTCGTGGATCGCCGTGTGGATGCTTTGCGGGTAGGCATCGGGCGAAGATCAAGTAGGAAAAGGAGGGGTGGATGTCGGAGAAGATGACCAGAGGCGGTCCTGTTGAGTACTCCTTTAAGAATAAGGGTACTGTGAAGACACAGCCCTTCCTCTAGTGCCAGTTCTGTTGGTGCAAAAATCTGCCTACGCCAAAGAAGCTGGAGTCGAGGGAGTCGCGGTCGCCACCGAGACCTGCAAAAGAAGTCTAAACCGGAGGTGGGGTTGCTCCGACAAGACCCTCCGACGCTCAAGTCAGTTCTCTGCCTCAACAAGAATGGAGTGCTCGAACGAAAATTTTAGCAGAGTTTTTGGATAGAATTTTGAGCTTAGAGAATAACGTATCTGGGGTCCCCCTTTTATAGGCGGAGGGAGCAACAAACTGATAGCGATGTCTGTAACCATCTGGCAGTGGGCTGCCCAGAGTCAGGAGGAGTTTGTTGCGAAGAGTAGTGGAGTAGAATCATGGCTATCAGTGGGACATGCCACGTGGAGTCTATCACGGGGAGTGGAGCGGCGTCCGTTGTCGCGACTTGCCAGAGGATGGAAGAATCGTGCGGTATCCATCGCAGGAAGTGGAGCAGAGTCATGGCCATTACTGCAGTCTGTCAGGGAGTAATGAAGTCGCACGGAATCTGCCGCAGGAAGTGGAGCAGAGTCGTGGCCGTTACTGTAGCCCACCAGGGAGTGATGGGGCCGTGCGGAATCTATCGCAGGAAGTGGAGCAGAGTCGTGGCCGTTGCTGCGGCCCGCCAGGGAGTGCAGGCCTGTCGGCCGAAGTTCGGCTGGGGTGTCTGGCGGAGAGAGGTGGTTAGCTACCCATCTGAGAGGAGCTCGGAGTCTGGCTCCCGTAGGAGTCCGGATGCAGTCTTCCTTCAGTCGAAGTCGGGGATGAGGTCTAGCTCCCGTGGGAGTCCGGACGGAGTCTTCTCGCAGTCGGAGATGAGATCTGGGTCCCGTAGGAGCTCGGGCAAAGTCTACTTGCAATCAAGGCCAGGGGCGAAGTCTGGCTCCCGTAGGAGTCTGGACGAAGTCTACCTGCGATTGAAGTTGTGGGTGAAGTCTGGCTCCCATAGGAGTCCGGACGAAGTTTACCTGCAATTGGAGTCGTGGGCAGAGTTCGGCTCCCGTAGGAGTCCGGACGAAGCCTGCCTGCAGCCGGAGTTGTGGGCGAAGTCCGGCTCCCGTAGGAGTCCGGACGAAGTCTGCCTGCAACCAGAGTCGGGGATGAGGCCTGGCTCCCGTAGGAGTCCGGGCGAAGTCTGCCTGCAGTCAGAGTTGGGGACGAGGCCCGACTCCCGTAGGAGTCCGGATGAAGTCTTCCTGCAATTAAAGTCAGGGGCGAAGTCCGACTCCCGTAGGGGTCCGAACAAAATCTTTCCACAGCTGGAGTTGGAGACGAGATCCGGCTCCCATAGGAGTCCGGGCGGTGCAATGGGAGTTCGCCATCTGCAGCCGAAAGCCGGAGGAGTCCTGTGAGGGTCAATTCTGTTAAGAACTTCGGCTGAGGGTATTTTATACCCAACACTTTTATACTCTTTAAATTTATCAAAGACTTCGAATTTATGTTTCATAAGATATACATATCCAAATCTAGATAAATCATCAGTGAATGTTATAAAATAAGAGTATCCTCTTCTAGCTTCTATTGTCATAGGACCATATACATCAGTATATACAAGTCCTAATAACTCACTTATCCTTTCTCTATGTCCACTAAATGGAATCTTAGTCATTTTTTTCATAAGACAAGATTCATAAGTTCCTAATGATTCATAATTATAAGGATCAAAAAAATTTTCTTTGTATAATTTGTTAATCTTTGTCTCACTTATATGACCAAGTTGATAATGCCAAAGTAAAGTGTTATTTATCTCTTTTTTCTTTTGCTTTCTATTTTCATCAATATGAAAAATATTGTCATTAGATAGAACCAGAAGACCATTATTAACAATGCTATGATAAAGAATTTTATTAGAAAAAGAAATTAAGCAACTATTGCTCTTTTCATTAATTTCATAACCTTGTTGCAATAGCAACGGTATAAAAATAATATTTCTAATGATTTTAGGCATATAATAACAGTTTACTAGCTCTAAGATCTTCTTAGAAGGTAACTTCAACATATATATCCCTATAGCCTCTTCTTGTATGGACTCTCCTCTAGCATCGTAGAGCTCGAAGTCATCCTTCTTCAACAATCTAATATTCTGCAGTCCCTATAATGACTTGCAGATATGAGAACCATAGGTGGTATCCAATATCCAAAAGTCTAAATTGGAAGAACTTAATGACAAAATTATATATATCTTATACATACCTTTTTGTGAGTCACTCGCACCAGCCTTAACAGTTGTAAGATATAACTTGCAATTCCTTTTCCAATATCCTGCCTTGCCGTAGTGAAAGTAGATACCCTATCTGGAGACTTTCTTCCCCTTCCTCTTCATCTTGTCACCCTTAGGGTTTAGTACTTTCTTTGAACCCTTAAAATTTGACTTCTTAGAGTTTTTACCCACAAGAAGTGGAGCCTTTTCTTTCTTTATATGACTCTTAGCTGTCTTGAGCTTATTCAATAGCTCAGGCAAGGAGGTCTTCAGTTTGTTCATGTGATAATTCATGATAAATTAAGCAAACAACTTCGAGATAGATTGCAGGATCAAATTTTGACTTAATTCTTCATCCATCACAAAACCTAGTTGACCCAATCTGGTGATCAGATCAATGACCTTCAGGACATAGTCTTGTATGGATGATCTCTCAATCATTCTATCATGAAATAACTGCTTAGATATCTCATATCTAGCAGTTCTACTCTGCTCTCCATACAACTCTTTAAGATTGAGGAGCATGGATTGAATATCCATGCTCTCATGCTGTCTCTACAACTCATTGCTTATAGAGGCCAGTATGATGTACTTGACAGTTAAACTATCATTCTTCTACATCCTGTATGTGGATACCTCCTCTTCTATGGCATCATCCCCAACCTCTTATGGTTCGAAGATATCAAGAATATAGGAAAGCTTCTCCTGAATGAGTATAATTTTTAAATTTCTCAATCAGTTCACATAATTGATATCGATCAACTTGTTGGAATCTAAAATTTTTCGTAATGATAGTAAAGATGCCATTTATAGAATTTAATCTATAACGAATAAAGAGCATTACATAAGCAAACAACTCATGTTGACTTACATAATTAAATTAGATCTTTAGATTTAATTGTACCTCCCACTATTTTATCGAATATCATAATCCTCTAATATGATGAACAAGATATATTGCATATTTATTTTAGCGGGAATGAGACCCAAATTTCTCATAATGATCTTGTATTAACACAACAAACCCTTATGAGTTCATAGGTAGAAAATTTTTTCCAATTATATCTCATGCAATTCTCAATATTATATCTTAGCCTCTAAAATATTATTAGCCTTGTGTTAACACAACGAGCTATAATATTTTAGTCAAGTAAGATCATTTCAATACAATCAAATTTGAATATAACTGCCCTTGTGTTAACACAACAAAGCAGTACATCCAAAATTACCGTAAGCATCTTCTATGCACCAAAATTATGTTATATCAATCCTTATGACAAGCCATATGGTAACATAATAAACTAGCCATAGTTCATGATGTAACATTAACCTAGCATGAAAGAAGGCCCCTAGTAGTGTTTTCAATATTAAGATTTTTCAATATCAAGATCACTTAATCAAATTGGCCAAGTAAGTAAGATAGGGGTCCCCCTGTTGCTTTTCTTAGATACCAATAAATTGATCAGATCAGATAATAAAACCAATTAAAGAATCACCTGTAGCACTTTTTTAGACATCATTTGATCAATTGATCAAGAATTGATTAACCCATAGTTGCATATCACTACCACTTAATGTAATTTTTAATGAAGACTTTTATTTGGTCTCATTCACATTCTAACTATATAATGCTAATTTATGTATTAGCATTAAAGCATTCTATATGTGCAAGTGTAACATATGGACATTCATCATCCTAGGACAACCTTACAGCATAATCCCATTATGCTAGGACAACCTTATGTCAAGATGATGAAGTGGCAAATCATATATGCATCATTTCATATCATCATATGAAAGTATAATAGATGGCATAAATTATTTTATAGCATGAATCATACAATGTGTCACATAAATATTATGTATATATGATTGAACCAATCAAGGCCGGCTCTGATACCACTGTAGGATTTCAGGATGGGTATGCACAGTGGAAGCATAAGGATTTTAAAAATTTAAATTAAAAAATTTTAAATATTAAAACCTTAAATTAATATTTTTTTGATGATTAACAATTATATATAACATATATTCAAAATTAAATTCAAGCTATAGAAGAATACTTGCAGTGCTTAATCCAAATTCTAGTAGAACCTCCACTAGGCGCCCAAGTGTTCGCCCTCCAACAGTGATCCACACAGTGCTATGATCAGGACACCAACTCTTTGAGATGATTTTTTCTCCAAAATTTTCACTCTAAAACTTTTTTTGAGCACTAGAACCTCAAGACCCTCTTCCTCTTCTCCAAGCCTTCCCATCCCTACTTTTCTTCTCTCCTAGTCTTTATTAATTCTCTTCCTAGGCTCTTATCCTAAAATTGGATTTGTCCTTACTATTTTTGAATTTATCCTAATAAGAGAAGAAAGATACTAATTGGATAATAGGGAGAGTGTATAAGAAAGAAGAGATAAGAGCAATTTTCTGAATGAATCAAATCTTCAACGCAGCCCCCTTTAAATAGTTAGAGATGAGGTGCTCTCAGATTTGATTCGCACCCTCTCCACGCACCATCTCGCTTCCATTAGAAAATCTCATACCCCCTAATAAATTTTCACACCCATCTAGAAGGTTTTGACATATGACAATTGTTGGTGCAAAAATCCGCCTGCGCCGGAGAAGCTGAAGTCGAGGGAGTCGCGGTCGCCGTCAGGACCTGCAAAAGAAGTCTAAATCAGAGGTGGGGTTGCTCCGGCAAGACTCTCCGATGCTCAAGTCAGTTCTCTATCTCAACAAGAATGGAGTGCTCGAACGAAAATTTTAGCAGAGTTTTGGGATAGAAAATAGAGCTTTGAGAATAACGTATCTGGGGTCCCCCTTTTATAGGTGGAGGGAGCGACAGACTGATAGCGATGTCTGTAACCATCTGGCAGAGGGCTGCCCAAAGTCAGGAGGAGTTTGTTGCGAAGAGTAGTGGAGTAGAATCGTGGCTATCGCTGGGACATGCCACGTGGAGTCTGTCACGGGGAGTGGAGTGGCATCCGTTGTCGTGACTTGCCAGAGGATGGGAGAATCGCACGGTATCCATCGTAGGAAGTGGAGCAGGATCATGGGCATCATTGCGATCTACTAGGGAGTAATGGAGTCATGTGAAATCCATCGCAGGAAGTGGAGCAGAGTCGTGGCCATTACTGCGGCCCGCTAGGGAGTGATGGGGCCGCGCAGAATCCGTCACAGGAAGTGGAGCAGAGTCGTGGCCGTTGCTGCGGCACGCTAGGGAGTGCAGGCCTATCGGCCGAAGTTCGACTGGAGTGCCTGGCGGAGAGAGGTGGTTAACCACCTATCTGAGAAAAGCCCAGAGTCTAGCTCCCGTAGGAGTCTGGATGAAGTCTTCCTTTAGTCGAAGTCGGGGACGAGGTCCGGCTCCCGTGGGAGTTCGGACGGAGTCTTCCCACAGTGGGAGTCGGAGATGAGATCTGGCTTCCGTAGAAGCCCGGGCGAAGTCTACCTGCAATTAAAGTCAGGGGCGAAGTCCGACTCCCATAGGAGTTTGGATGAAACTTACCGGCAGTTGAAGTTGGGGACGGAGCCCGGCTCCCGTAGGAGTCCGGACGGAGTCTACCTGCAGCCAGAGTCAGGGATGAGGTTCGGCTCCCGTGGGAGTTTGGACGGAGTCTTCCCGAAGCTAGAGTCGGAGATGAGATCTGGCTCCCGTAAAAGCCCGGGCGAAGTCTACCTGTAATTAAAGTCAGGGGCGAAGTCCGACTCCTGTAGGAGTCCGGATGAAACTTACCAGCAGTTGAAGTTGGGGACGGAGCCCAGCTCCCGTAGGAGTCCGAGCGGAGTCTACCTGCAGTTGGAGTCATGGGCGGAGTCTGGCTCCCGTAGGAGTCTGGGCGAAGCCTGCTTGCGATCAGAGTCGGGGACGAGGCCCGACTCCCGTAGGAGTCCGGGCGAAGTCTTCCTACAATTAAAGTTAGGGGTCAAGTTTGGCTCCCGTAGGAGTCCGGACGAAACTTACCAGCAATTGATGTTGGGGACGGAGCCCAGTTCCCATAGGAGTTCGGGCGAAGTCTACCTGCAGTTGGAGTCATGGGCGGAGTCCGGCTCCCGTAGGAGTCCGGGCGAAGTCTGCCTGTAGCCGGAGTCGGGGACGAGGCCCGGCTCCCGTAGGAGTCCGGGCGGAGTCTTCCTGCAATTAAAGTCAGGGGTGAAGTCCGGCACCCGTAGGAGTCCGGACGAAACTTACCAGCAGTTGAAGTTGGGGACAGAGCCCGACTCCCGTAGGAGTCCGGACGGAGTCTACCTGCAGTTGAAGTCATGGGCGGAGTCTGGCTCCCGTAGGAGTTCGGGCGAAGCCTGCCTGCGGCTGGAGTCGGGGACGAGGCCCGACTCCCGTAGGAGTCCGGGCGAAGTCTTCCTACAATTAAAGTCAGGGGCGAAGTCCGGCTCCCGTAGGAGTCCAGACGAAACTTACCAGCAGCTGAAGTTGGGGACGGAGCCCGGCTCCCGTAGGAGTCCGGGCGGAGTCTACCTGCAGTTGGAGTCGTGGGTGGAGTCCGACTCCTGTAGGAGTCTGGGCGAAGTCTGCCTGCAGCTGGAGTCGGGGATGAGGCCCGGCTCCCGTAGGAGTCTGGGCGGAGTCTTCCTGCAATTAAAGTCAGGGGCGAAGTCCGGCTCCCGTAGGAGTCCGAACAAAACTTACCAGCAGTTGAAGTTGGGGATGGAGTCCGGCTCCCGTAGGAGTCCGGACGAAGTCTTCCTTCAGTCGAAGTCGGGGATGAGGTCCGACTCCCGTGGGAGTTCGGACGGAGTCTTCCCGCAGCTAGAGTCGGAGATGAGATCTTGCTCCCATAGGAGCCTGGGCAAAGTCTTTCTGCAATTAAAGTCAGGGACGAAGTCTGGCTCCCGTAGGAGTCTAGACGAAACTTACCAGCAGTTGAAGTTGGGGACGGAGCCCGGCTCCCGTAGGAGTCCGGGCGGAGTCTACCTGCAGCCGGAGTCGGGGACGAGGCCCGGCTCCCGTAGGAGTCCGGACGGAGTCTTCCTGCAATTAAAGTCGGGGGTGAAGTCCGGCTCCCGTAGGAGTCTGGACGAAGTCTTCCCGCAGCTGGAGTTAGAGACGAGATCCGGCTCCCGTAGGAGTCCGGGCAGTGCAATGGGAGTTCGCCATCTGCAGTCGAAGGTCGGAGGAGTCCAGCGAGGGTCAATCCTGTTAAGAACTTCTGCTGGGGGTATTTTATACCCAACACCAGTCCCCCTATTTTCGAGTTTGAATTTCGAATGAAGGAAGTACAGAGAGGTTGGCACAGCCGAAGTTGTCCCCTTGAATCCTGTGCACGATCGCCCCCAGATATTTTGGCATTAAATGCGCACGTGCTGAAGTTTTTCGAATCGGGGTGATTCGAAGGGACCTTTCAGAATTCCAGCTGGTACGTTGGCCCAGCTACGGCACAGTAATGGCTCTGTCAGTCGTCAGCCATTTTTAGCCGCCTATCGTGGCGAGCGGGATACGTGTCGAGCGCGGGCCGGTCTGGGGGGATTCGCGATCATTATGGTGCCAGATCCCAGGGTCTATTTAAAGCCGCCCTTCCGCCTTTAGGGGCCCTATTCCGCCTGAAAGTTCTATCGGTGTCCGTCTTTTCTTCGAGAGCCCTGACCCTCCTTGGCATCTTCCTTGGCCCTAGGCATCCTTCGAGTCGTCCCTGTCCTCGCCCCTCTGCATCTTTCAGAGCGATCTAGGTTAGTCCTGGAACCTTCATCTTTCTTCTTGCCATTTAGGGGCCTTTTCTCCTCCATTTTCTTCTGTCGCATTCCTCTGATTTGGTCTCCCACAACCCCTCGTTCCTTGTCCCACCTGATTTCTCTGGGATCTTTAGGGTCTTCATTTGAAATCATTCGAAATGTCTTCCAGCACCTCCGCTTCCAGTGGTTCCGGGAGTTCTTCCGCCTCAGCCCCCCAGGACCCCCACTCTGTAGATGAACCCGCATCTGGGGTTGGGCTTCGCCCGGTTTTTGTGTCGGGTGCCATTCCCTGCTCTCTGACTCCGGATGAACTCCTACTGATAAGGGTTCAGTATGGAGTTCTTTCGGAGTATGACCTGGAGCTTCCTAGCCCCTTCGACCTAGCTAGCACTCCCCCATCCGATCATTTTTGCCTGTATCAGGAGGCCTTCCGTGCCGGACTCTGGCTTCCACTTTCGCCCTTTGTCGTCGCCCTTTTCCACTTCTTAGATATCTCTTTAGCTTTAGTTGCTCCGAATTCCTTTAGGTTTTTGATAGGGTTTCTCTCCCTTTGCCATGTAGTCGAAGTTCAGCCATCCCTTTCTTTGTTTAGGCATTTTTACACCTTCAAGCGTCACCCTTCGGTGAAGGACTGGTGGTATTTCTCCCCTCAGTTTTGCAAGAAGGGGTTACTGAAAGGTGCTCCCTCTTCAATCCACAACTGGAAAGGGAAGTACCTCTTCGTCCACTGCCTGACCTTGAGGCTTGGACTGCCCCCTTGGGGCTCTTTGAGGGACTCTGTCCGTCGGGCTCCCAGCCTGAGGGAGGACGACCTCCAGAATACCTGGAAGCTCCTTGCCTATTCTGCTCCTTCCCTTCCCAACCTTCTGAAGGAGCAATTTTTGTTCAACATCGGCCTGAGCCCCCAGGATCCCGCGAGTATTCCATCTTTTCTTTTCTCTTCTTTTCTTCCATCCTTCTTCTTTTCTTTTTTCTCTTCTCTTTTTTTTTTCTTTTCTCTTTTTTTTTTGTGTGGTACTTCTTCCTTTTTCACCCCATTGCTGATTTTTGATTTTATTTTTTTTTTTTTTTTTTTTTAGGAATGGACGTCGAGGCAGCACGGATGCTTGCCAGGGGCCTCAAGGCCCACAAAAGAAAAGGCACCGTGGCCTCCGGATCAGCAAAGAAGGCCAGAGTGGAGGAGACGAGCTCGGCCGCACCTGTTCAGGTGGCCCCCACGATCGACGTTCCTTCGGACGCCGAACCATCGGCTCCTCGAGCCTCTTCTAGGAGCTCTCCCACTGAGGTTCCCGCCTCAGGGGACCACATCGAGGTGGTGCTCGGGGTTGAGAGGGGGAGGAGAAGGAAGTCGGTGGCCCGTAGGGTAAGTAGCCACCGAACCATCGTTGAAGAGTCCCTTGGTTCTGAGGGGGAGCCGGGGGAGAATCCCTTTAATGACAAGGATCTGATAAAGCAGCTGATTGATGGCTGCATCCTGCCCGAGGTCGTCGAGAGGATCGATCGCATCGATCCTGAACAGTGGGTTTGGAACTCCCTGGGGTCCTTTCTCGAGGTAACAAATTCACCCTCCCCCTTCCCTTCATTTAATTAGCTTCTTGTTCTTTCGTTCTGACCTCCCAGTCGACCTTGCAGATCAGACACCAGCTCCTTACTAATATCGAGGTGACGAACCGGGCGAGGAGGGATGCCATCTAGGCAGAGGAGAGTCGTCGGGCCAGAATCACTCGTCTCGAGGAGAAGGCAGCCGAGGTAGTCGCCCTCCAAGAGGCCCTGGAGAGAGAAAAATGGGCCCGAGAGGAAGAGAAGCAGACCTCGGAGGAGACGGTGAGGAAGGCGGAGGCCGAGATCGCCAACTTGGCAGAGCAGATTCTGATCCTGGTCTCGGAGGCCAGGGCTCTTGCAGTGGAGTTCAAGGCCTCTGCAGAGATGAGGGATCTGAACGTCAGGTTCGGCCAAGAAGCTTTTATCAAGGGATTCGAGCTCTGCCAGGAGAAGGTGGCCAAGAAATTTCCCGAGCTCGATCTCAGCTTCTTGGGTGAGGAATCTGAAGATGAGGCTGGTCCCTCTCCTGCTGCTACTACTGCCACAGCCCCCCTCCTAGGGACACTGAGCTCCCCAACTCCTGCTTCTGAGGTCTGAGACCTTCGACCTTGTATCTTTTTTTTACTATAATTTTTCCTTTCCTTTTTGTCTTTAAGAAGCATTCAATCAATAAAGTTGAATTTCTCGTCGTGGATGGCTTCTCTTCTCCTCCTTCCTCCTCCTTTTTTGTTTTTCTTTCTGTAATGAGGCGCGCCTTGATGCTTTTGTCTTCCGATGGCAGTGTCCTGTCGAAGCGCTTCCCCTACCACAGGGGATTCCGTTGAAGTCCACAATCCAGCGGCTGAAGAAGGAAGTCCTTCATTTGACAAAAAGGTCGAAGAAGATGGAAGGCGAGCTTCGCAGGTTGAGGGAGAGTCACTCTGAAGCCACCGCTGAGGCCACCCGCTTTCGGAACCTCCATGTGAAGGGGATCATGGAGTACAGCCGGAAAAAGGCAAACTTCGAGAAGGAGCTCGAGGAACATAAGAAGCACGCCAGCGACCAATCTTGGGCTCAGGCTGCCAAGATTAGTTCTCTCAGAGTGGAGCTGTCGGCTGCCCAGGAGAGGATTGGCCAGCTGGAAGGAAGTTCATCCCGACTTTTGACTCGGGCTGACAGCGATCGGGAGTGGTTGAAGAAGGTCTCCGACCTTCAGCAACAGCTCCAGGATGCCGAGGTGAGCTATGATATGTACCGGACCGGCTGGTGCAAGCAGGTGGACGAGTACAAGGGGAGGCTCAGGATGGCGACTGACGAGGTTGCCCACCTTTGAAGGCAGCTAGCTGAGGGGGCTCAATCTGCTTCCGCTCGAGATTCTGACGAACTCCAATCCCTGAGGAGGACCGCAGAAGAACTATCCATCGCTCTTGGAAAGGGGAAGGCCGAGCTGTAGCAGTTGAAGATCCAACTGATGTACGAGCAACGGGCAGTCAAAGACACGGAGGCAGAATCCGAGGTCCTGAGAAAGAGGCATCGAGAGGCAGAGAATGAAAGTCAGCGACTTCATCGGATGTTCCAGGACATGCTGTTGAAAAAGAGAGAGCTAGAAGAAGAAGTTAAAAATTTGAGGCAGTCCTTGATAAGGAGTGAAGCAGATAATTCGAGGTCGGAAGGAGCAGAGCTTCCCTAGGGCTCTTTTTGGCCTTCTATCTTTCCATGTATATATTCTCTCTTTTGTTGTTTTTGTTCTGTTCTTGTGGTTTTGCTTTTCTTCCTTTAGCCTTCTGGGCTTCGCAGTGTATATTTTGTGAATAAAATGAAAAGGAAATTTTGTGTTACCTCATCCATGCATTGTATTAAATGGTCGTCCGCCAAACTTCTATCATCTTTTGACTTGTTCGACGTCGACGTCGTTTGGAGGTGCCCAGTTGTCGCCACGCTGATTTGCTTTTCCTATCATCCATGGCCGTAGGCTCGAGCTCGGTGGTCCGAACATCGCATTACCTCAAAGGGGTCATTATTTTTTTGACCTGTGTCGGGAGCCTTCTTAGAGGTCGGGGATGTTTGGCATGAACTTTTTGTCTTTGTTGAGATGAGGTTCCCTAGGTCCTTGGTGTAGTTTGTCTTTCATTTATTGCTGATGTAGTTCGTCGCTTTTCTTCTTAATTTTCCTCCTCTTTTCGGAGTGGGGGTCCTCCCCTTGCTCTTTGCGGGGTTGCGTAGAAGTGTAGAGGTGCCATTGAGGGGACTTTTCCCCTTATCCAATTTTGTTAGGCGACGGGGTTTTTGTCATCGTCAGGATGAGGTACTCCTTTTGTTCCTGACGTAGTCGATCTCAGCTCAGGTTAGGATGAGGTTCTCCTCCTATTCCCAACGGGACTGTGGGGGCGCATAAGGGCCGTTGCAAGGGCCCCTCCCCCATTTGGTCTGAAAGAACCGGGCCTTTGACTTTGCTCATGCCAGGACGAGGTTCTCCTCCTGTTCCCGACATGGCTGTGGGAACACATTAGGGCATTGTAGGGCCTCTCCCCCCATCCGGTCTAAAAGAACCGGGCCTTTGACTTTGCTCGTGTTAGGATGAGGTTCTCCTCCTGTTCCTAACATGGCTATGGGGGCACATTAGGACGTTGTAGGGCCTCTCCCCCCATCTGGTCTGAAAGAATCGGGCCTTTGACTTTGCTCGTGTTAGGACGAGGTTCTCCTCCTGTTCCTAACATGGCTGTGGGGGCACATTAGGGCATTGTAGGGCCTCTCCCCCCATCCAGTCTAAAAGAACCGGGCCTTTGACTTTGCTCATGTTAGGATGAGGTTCTCCTCCTGTTCCTAACATGGCCTTGGGGGCACCTAAGGGCCGTTATATGGGCCTCTCTCTCGATCCAATTTTAAAATAATCGGACTTTCATTTTGCTCATGCTAGGATGAGGTTCTCCTCCTGTTCCTAACATGGCCATGGGGGCACCTAAGGGCCGTTATATGGGCCTCTCCCCCAATCCGATCTTAAAATAATCAAAATTTTATTTTACTCATGCTAGGACGAGGTTCTCCTCCTGTTCCTAACATGACCTTGTTTTGATTGTTTGAAGGGGTTATCCCCAGTCGTAACAAGTCCATGCCAAAAAGGGAAAGACATGCAAAGTTGAAAGGAATTTTGATTCAAAGCAAAGTCGTTAGTAATATATTTATAGGTTTTTCAAGCCCCATGGTCATGGAAGGTCTGCTCCTCCTTGAGGTCCTCTGGTGACGAAGTTGATGATCCCAATTGGAGGCTGATCTCCGGGCTGCTCTTTCCTTCTCGACGGTTCAGGTGGCGGCAGGGCCCTTGGCCGATCTTCTCTACCCTCGGGCCAGCGCCGAATGAACCTATCGAGTCGACCTCACCAGATGAGCTCCTCGATCTCATCTCGGAGCTGGATGCATTCCTCCGTGTCATGGCCGTGGTCGCGATGGTAGAGGCAGAACTTGTTAGGATTGCGCTTCCTGGGGTGTGTGCGCATCCTCTCTGGCCTAGGGAGCTACTCTCTGACCTCCATCAGTACCTGGGCTTTCGATGCATTGAGGGGGGCATAGTTGCGGAACCTTCCTAGGGGATAGCCCCGTCGAGCTCGGCATTTCGGGCTTCCTTGCCTGTGCGCTTGCGGAGGAGTCTGGGCGCGCTTGTGCCCGAGAGGAGTTCGAGAATGGGGCCGAGCTTCTCTCACCCCTTTTTCGACTGTGGGCTTACTCGAGTCTCCCGCCCGTCGCACTCTCACGGTCTCCTCATCCTTCATCTTGAAGGCTTCTTTTGCTCGGGCATACCTTTTGGCCCGAGCCAACAGGTCAGCAAAATCTCTGGGGTACTTCTTCTCCAGGGAGAACAAAAGGTCGTTCTTCTGAAGGCCGCCTTTCAAAGCGGCCATTGCTACCGACTGGTCCAAGTTTCGGACCTCCAGTGCGGCGACATTGAAGCAGTTGATGTAGGCCCGAATGGACTCCCCCTCCCTCTGTTTGATGTTGATGAGGGACTCCGAGCCCTTCCGGGGATGCCGACTGCTAACGAAATGAGCCACAAACTGGTGGCTCATTTGATCAAAGGAAAAGATGGTACCCGGCTTCAGTGTCGAGTACCAATTTCTCGCCGCTCCCTTCAAGGTGGATAGGAAGGCTCGGCATAAGATGGCATCGGGCACGCCATGAAGCAGCATCATTGTCCGGAAGGCCTCTAGGTGGTCAACTGAGTCCGAAGTCCCATCGTAGCTTTCGAATTGAGGGAGCTTGAAGTTTGGCGGGATTGGCTCCTGCATGATCATTTGAGAAAAGGGAGGGTCAGTACAAATGTCCTCACCATAAGCAGGGGGAGCGTGGCGGATTTCTTCGATCCGTCGGTTCATCTCCTGAAGCCTCTGATCCAGGAAATCCTCTCGACTACGGGTCTCGAGGGTCCTCTGGTAGGATGGAGACAGAGATCTTTCGGGGGTGGAGTCGTGGTCTGATTGGGGGCTTTCCACCCTTGGATTCATCTTTTCGGGAAAGACTGGGCGGCTGGCCCAAGTGGCCCATCCCACCGTCGGATTTTGGAGTTCTGGCGATGCTCTTTCCGATCGCACTGATGCCTACGGCTGCTGCTGCTGTTGCATGGCCTGCACAGCTTCAGTGAGGCCTCTGACCTACTGCACCAGTAGGTCGAATTGCTCCACGCCAACCCCTGCTGTCGGAGGAGGGGGTAGAGGCTGGGAGACCGGAGGTGAGGTCGGAGCCTGAGATCTAGTCACGGAGGCCGTGGATCACCGTGTGGATGCCCTATGGGGATGCATCGGGCAAAGACCTAGTGGGGGAAGGAGGAGTGGATGTCGGAAAAGATGATCAGAGACGGTCCCGTTGAGCGCTCCTTTAAGAATATGGGTACTGCGAAGACATAGGGCCCTTCCTCTAGCACCAATCCTGTTGGTGCAAAAATCTGCCTGCGTCGGAGAAGCTGGAGTCGAGGGAGTCGCGGTCGCCACCGGGACCTGCAAAAGAAGTCTAAATCGGAGGTGGGGTTACTCCGACAAGACCCTCCGATGCTCAAGTCAGTTCTCTGCCTCAACAAGAATGGAGTGTTCGAACAAAAATTTTAGCAGAGTTTTGGGATAGAAATTAGAGCTTAGAGAATAACATATCCGGTGTCCCCTTTTTATAGGCGGAGGGAGCGACAGACTGATAGCGATGTCTGTAACTGTCTGGCAGTGGGCTGCCCAGAGTCAGGAGGAGTTTGTTGTGAAGAGTAGTGGAGTGGAGTCATGGCTATCACCGGGACATGCCACGTGGAGTCTGTCGTAGGGAGCGGAGCAGCGTCCATTGTCGCGAGTTGCCAAAGGATGGGAGAATCGCACGGTATCCATCGCAGGAAGTGGAGCAAGATCGTGGGCATCATTGCGGTCTACCAGGGAGTAATGGAGCCATGCAGAATCCCTCGCAGGAAGTGGAGCAGAGTCGTGGTCATTACTGTGGCCCACCAGGGAGTGATGGGGCCGCATGGAATCCATCGCAGGAAGTGGTGCAGAGTCATGGCCATTGCTGCGGCACGTCAGGGAGTGCAGGCCTGTCGGCCGAAGTTTGGCTAGAGTGCCTGGCGGAGAGAGGTGGTTAACTACCCATCTGAGAGGAGCCTGGAGTCTGGCTCCCGTAGGAGTCCGGACAAAGTCTTCCTTCAGTCGAAGTCGGAGACGAGGTCCGACTCCCGTGGGAGTTCGGACGGAGTCTTCCCACAGCGGGAGTCGGAGATGAGATCTGGCTCCCGTTGGAGCCCGGGCGAAGTCTACCTGCAATTAAAGTCAGGGGCGAAGTCCGTCTCCCGTAGGAGTTCGGATGAAACTTACCGATAGTTGAAGTTGGGGACGGAGCCCGGCTCCCATAGGAGTCCGGGCGGAGTCTACCTGCAGCCGGAGTCGGGGATGAGGTCTGGCTCCCGTGGGAGTTCGGACGGAGTCTTCCCACAGCTGGAGTCGGAGATGAGATCTGGCTCTCGTAGGAGCCAGGGCAAAGTCTACCTGTAATTAAAGTCAGGGGCGAAGTCCGGCTCCCGTAGGAGTTCGGACGAAACTTACCAGCAGTTGAAGTTGGGGATGGAGCCCGGCTCCCGTAGGAGTCTGGGCAGAGTCTACCTGCAGTTGGAGTCATGGGCGGAGTCTGACTCCCGTAGGAGTCTGGGCGAAGCCAGCCAGCGGTCGAAGTCGGGGATGAGGCCCGGCTCCCGTAGGAGTCCGGGTGAAGTCTTCCTGCAATTAAAGTCAGGGGCGAAGTCCGGCTCCCGTAGGAGTCCGGACGAAACTTACCAGCAGTTGAAGTTGGGGATGGAGCCCGGCTCCCGTAGGAGTCCGGGCGGAGTCTACCTGCAGTTGGAGTCATGGGCGGAGTCCGGCTCCCGTAGGAGTCCGGGTGAAGTCTGCCTGCAGCCGGAGTCAGGGATGAGGCCCGACTCCCGTAGGAGTCCGGGCGGAGTCTTCCTGCAATTAAAGTCAGGGGCGAAGTCCGGCTCCCGTAAGAGTCTGGATGAAACTTACCAGCAGTTGAAGTTGGGGATGGAGGCCATATCCCATAGGAGTCCGGGCGGAGTCTACCTGTAGTTGGAGTCATGGGCGGAGTCCGGCTCCCGTAGGAGTCCGGGCGAAGCCTGCCTGCGGCCGGAGTCGGGGACGAGGCCCAGCTCCCGTAGGAGTCTGGGTGAAGTCTTCCTGCAATTAAAGTCAGAGGCGAAGTCCGGCTCCCGTAGGAGTCCGGACGAAACTTACCAGCAGTTGAAGTTGGAGACGGAGCCCGGCTCCCGTAGGAGTCCGGGTGGAGTCTACCTGCAGTTGGAGTCATGGGCGGAGTTCGGCTCCCATAGGAGTCCGGGCGAAGTCTGCCTGCAGCCGGAGTCGGGGATGAAGCCCGGCTCTCGTAGGAGTCTGGGCGGAGTCTTCCTGCAATTAAAGTCAGGGATGAAGTCTGGCTCCTGTAGGAGTCCGGACGAAACTTACCAGTAGTTGAAGTTGGGGACAGAGTCCGACTCCCGTAGGAGTCCGGACGAAGTCTTCCTTCAGTCGAAGTCGGGGACGAGGTCCGGCTCCCGTGGGAGTTCAGACGGAGTCTTCCCGCAGCTGGAGTCGGAGATGAGATCTGGCTCCCGTAGGAGCCCGGGCGAAGTCTTCCTGCAATTAAAGTCAGGGGCGAAGTCTGGCTCCCATAGGAGTCTGGACGAAACTTACCAGCAGTTGAAGTTGGGGATGGAGCCCGGCTCCCGTAGGAGTCCGGCCGGAGTCTACCTGTAGTCGGAGTCAGGGACGAGGCCCGACTCCCGTAGGAGTTCGGGCAGAGTCTTCCTGCAATTAAAGTTGGGGGCGAAGTCTGACTCCCATAGGAGTCCGGACGAAGTCTTCCCGTAGCTGGAGTTGGAGACGAGATCCGGCTCCCGTAGGAGTCTGGGCGATGCAATGGGAGTTTGCCATCTGCAGCCGAAAGCCGGAGGAGTCCAGCGAGGGTCAATCCTATTAAGAACTTCGGTTGGGGGTATTTTATACCCAACAACAATCATCAAGAAAAAATTCAAGAGATGCTTCGCGCAGAAGGACTCATCAAAATATTTTTCTCGATGATTCTCTGATGCATCGTGCAGCTTCTCATGGAGCAATTTTTCTCCACTACCCATCAGTGAATTTTGGCCATCCAATGGCCCAAAATGAAGGTACTAACTTTTTGATTATGTAAAAAAAATCTGAAATTAAAATGTGGTGTGACACTTGGATTATAGTCCTTCACAAGTTGGACTCTTGGTTAGGCGCATGGATCATCTCGCTTCCATTAGAAAATCTCATGCCCCCTAATAAATTTTCACACCCATCTAGAAGGTTTTGACATATGACAATCATCAAGAAAAAATTCAAGAGATGCTTCACGCAGAAGGACTCATCAAAATATTTTTTTTGATGATTCTCTGATGCATCGTGCAGCTTCTCATGGAGCAATTTTTCTCCACCATCCATTAGTGAATTTTGGCCATCCAATGGCCCAAAATGAAGGTACTAACTTTTTGATTATGTAAAAAAAATCTGAAATTAAAATGTGGTGTGACACTTGGATTAATGTCCTTCACAAGTTGGACTCTTGGTTAGGCGCATGGATCAGATTGGCAGGATTTTCAAATTCAATCAATTTTCACAATTAAACTAGGTGTTTTAACCTTAGAAGGACTTTTTGTACTCAAAATTAAGTCAAAAATCATCAAAAGTTTTTTTTCATCATGGAACAATGAATAAGCTAGAGGAAGGGGCATCCCATCTCATGGGATGCAAAACCAATTTCTTCACACAAAGACTGCACCCACGCACAAGAAAAATTCTTGACATATGGAGATCAGGTTTCATGACTCCAAATTTTTGATACATGTAGCCAAGGGTAGACCCAACTCAAATCCAAAATTATTTTGAATTAATTTGACTTTAATTAGCCCAATCTGGAATCAATTTCGAACCCAATTCAAAATGGGGAGCTAGTTTTTGCAATATGTGCTAGCATGTCTGTTTTGCAAACATGATCTAATCCAATTAGACCCCTAATTAATTTTCTTTATATGTGACCCATTGGGTTCCACATCTAATCAGTAGTGGGTCTGAGTATAAGTTGATTTAATTTGATTAGAATTTAATCTAATAGATCTAGATCCAATCGAGCTAACCTGATTTCAGCAATTAGAACTCTTTCTAATTGATGATCAAATTAAATTTTTTAATTCAATCGAACCTACAAGACAAGATTGATATCTAGCAACATATCATGTCTACTTAAAAGATGTAAAATTTTAATAAAAATATCAAAAATATCCTTCAGTGTAAAGTTACTATGCAATTCGATCCTACGATCTCTCTGCATCCCGAATATGACTCTGGATATAGAATGATGTCAAATTTAATATCATATTCATATCTCTCTTAATCTTTAATGATGATTTGATTAATAAAATATTAGAAACTCTTTCTAATTTTTATTTTACTTTGATCAAAGACTTTCTGAATCATCAATTGATCAAAGTAAGTAGGATGTGATCTCCTCTTACCAGAAGTGATCGATTCCATGTTGACCTACCCATAATTTCCATACACATTCCACCATATCCAAAATATCCTGTACATGACTAAGTCATAAATGAGTATGAACCAAAAATATAAATTTATGTATACAAGATTCTATGGTAGTCTCAGGTCAAAAGATTACATGCACAACTCCCACTATAAGAAAATATCTTTTGACAGTTAAGTAAATTTTATAAGATGTTTCCTAAATTGGATCAATTTAGTGAACTCATTCTTTAATGAGCACTCACTTTCTTATATTAGTGTCTCACACAAGTGGCTTATGAGATCAGCCACCCTCTCCATCGAGCATACATAGGAAGGGCTAGTCTATCCAGAACATTGATCTCCTACTCAATACTCCCATGATTAGAAATATTTTAAATCATGATTTTTAGGATTTTTGGTCTTATAGGTATGATCTCATCATAACCGTAAACCCATTATCTTAATTTATGGAGTTCATCATAATCATTAGAAAAGTAAGGTGCAGCATATGATGAAAAATATCTTTTATTTATAAAGAGTCAATACATGAGTCTGGAAGATTACAGAAAAAATCCATCGAAATATAAATTTCGATTGGCTTGTAAGGCATATTCCTTTCAGAATCCACACAGACTGTAAATGGATCTGAGTATGGCTCGGTCAATCTATGTGCATCTATGGGTAGATTTTTAACTAATTATTTCTTTAAATAATTTTTAATAATTAATTTTGCCTCAAACTTTACTTCAGCAGGTATGTGGTGTCTCCACTGAATATTCTGATTAGGTCTAACTATTAACATGACCATACTCAGCACATCTAACTGAGTGATTAGGCCTGAGTGTGGCTCGACCAACCTGACCACCCATCAAAGAGACACAATTGAGTTATCATATACCAAATGATAATTCCAATATTAGATAAGCACCAGGCATGTGGTGCCTTTAATGATTATTCGACTATTGGATCGATTAACATCTAACATAATGGGAGGCTATGATCTAGTTATCTTCATAACTATTTCATTTTAAAGATCTAATAATTTAAAAAAATTATTTACATATTTATAAAAACAAGAGGAGATTGATTAGCTAATCATAATCCTCCCACTGACTTCATAAAGCCATCAAGAAAGACTAAAGACAAGTCAGTCCAAAAATACTTAAATCAGTCAAAATTGATTTTTCTAGCTAGCATGGGTCAATCCGAATCATTAAGTGATCTAATCAAAGTTAGATCTACTACATTGGCCAGGTAAGTTGAAACCGACAGGAGGGTCCTCGTTTCTTTCTTTAGTTAAACACCAACGTAGTTGACCAGGAAAGAGCATAGTCTCAATTAAAAATTTCATTCAATCACTTGCCTTAGACACCAATTGATTTATCTATTTTGATTTAATCAGCTACAGACTTGGATTCGATCACTAAGCGAACAATCAGGGCCATTTGATCTAATCAAAGATATGAACTTGATCAACTATAACTATTGTATTTGATCTAGAGTATCCTTGACCTAATCTAAATTAATATTTGGTTAGATTTGATCAATTACTCAATTTAGTCTATTAATTTTTTAATTCTAATCCTAGATCTAATCCAGTTAAAATGATCTGATTCAAGCTAACTCATAGCCTCATATTTTATGCAATGTTATTAGATCTTAAATTCATAATTCTAGATCTAAATGATTCAACTTTTAATTCTTAATTAAGTTTAGAATTAACATGGGTTTAGGTTACATTTTGAAACCATTTCACAAGTAAACACCTTTGCACTAAATTTTATGCATAAATATTTGGTTCTGAAATTTGAGTTGACTCACCCTTGGACCTATTGGAGAATGATCCTGACTCCTCCCATGGACCTTGGGTGCAGCGGAACCAGCAACGAACAAATCTGGAGACTTCTGGACTCGATCGAAGGCCCTTGACGAAATCAGCCTGGTTGCTGTCTTCTTCGTCAGCCTTTCATTCCAGATGAAGAACACCTCTGAAATCAGCTCTAAAAAATCCAAGATCTGGTACCCAACTAGTTCAGGCCTGGACTGAGGTCTTGCAATTCATAGATCTCAAATCGAGATATTCTAGATAGGAAATAAGGTAGATGGAGATAGACCTTGCAGATCTGTCCTACTGCAGCCTTTCCTGTAGATCTGTTGATGAAGATCTCACCCGTGCCTCAAACGACCTCAGATCAACTCCAGATCTGAGAGGAACTTGTACCAACCTCTTCTCAAGAGATTTCAAGTCCTGGACCTGATGTTTGGACAGCTGCAAGAGAAGGAGAAGAGAGAGAGTTGGCGGCACAAAGGGGGAGGGGCTAGCGCCTCCCCTGCTTTTCTTTCCTTTTTGGGACCTGGTGACAAGAAACCCTAGGGTTTCTTGCTCCTGAGGCATGGAGAATAGCTAGAGAGAGAGGGAGAAGAGAGAGAGAGAGATTTGGGAGAAAGAGTTTTGTATTCCTTGGCTTAATCAAACCTATACAGTGCATGTATATATAAACACAGGGTCAAGTGATCCAAACCCAAAACTCCCTTGACCAACTCTATGGGAGATTAGGTTAACCCAAGCCCATGTACACCCATGACTCAACCTAATCTCACCTAGCCTAGGCCCAGACCTGGCCCATATACAGTTGGTCCCTTGAGGTCCACATAACCTGACCTCAAGAACCCGAAAGGCCCATAGCCTTTCATTCTAGGGCCCAACTAGCCCTAGAGCCTCATGAATGATAGACCTTAGCCTTAGCCTTGGTCCCCTGGACCTTGGGCACACCACCTGGATCACAACAATCTCCACCTTGGTGTCCCAAGGCCTCAACCAGCTCCACTCTGTCCATCAACCGAATCAGCTCAACACATCTCTGAAAGCTGTCCCGTAGAAGTACCTTCGTAAGTGCATCAGCTGGGTTCTCCTTGGTGTGTACCTTTACCAGCTCTACCTCACCATCCTCCACAAGCTCCTTGATCTGATGATACCGAATGTCGATGTGCTTTGTCCTTGCATGATAGACTGAGTTCTGTGCTAATAGAAGTGCACTCTGGCTGTCACAGTTTACTCTAATGGCCTCTTGAGTAAGGTCCATCTCCGTCAACAAATCCTTCAGCCAAATTGCCTCCTTAGCTGCTTCTGTCAGCCCGATGTACTCCACCTCTATAGTGGATAGGGCCGTGATAGGCTGCAGACTCGATCTCCAAGAAATAGGACCTCCATACAGGCTAAAGATGAAGCTTGTCGTAGACCTCCGGGTATCCACATCTCCACCGAAGTCTGCATCTACATAACTACCAATCAGCCCCTGAGCCTCGCTGGACATGTCAGAGTATCCCACTGCACCTCTTCGCTATCCGTAGCAGATGCCAACTTCAACTGATCCTGCCATGTATCTGAATATCCACTTCAGAGCTCTCTAGTGCTTCCTGCCAGGCTGCACCATGAACCTGCTAACCTGACTCACTGCATGAGTGATGTCTGGCCTACAACAGACCATCACATACATCAAGCTCCCAAATCCTGAAGCATAAAGAACCGTCTCCGTCTCCTGAGCCTCCACCTCAGTCTGTGGCGCCATGGTCTTCGAGAGTCTGAAGTGACCGACAAGTGGCAGCTCCATCGGCTTTGCTCCATTCATCTCGAACCTCTCTAAGACCTTCTGTATATAGCCCCCCTGAGATAGATGCAGCACCCTCCAGGCTCGGTCTCTGAAAATCTCCATGCCTAGGATCTTCCTTGCAGGGCCCAAATCCTTCATCTCAAACTCCCGAGATAAGGATGCCTTCAGATCCTGCACAACCTTCCTACTCTTGCATGCTTTAAGCATGTCATCCACATACAAGAGTAGGAACATCCTAGAACCATCCTCAAGAGACTGAACATAAATACAGGGATCAAACTCACACCTGGAAAGTCCAATGCTGTGCACATAGGAGTCGAACCGCTTGTACCATTATCTCGACGACTGCTTCAGCCCATACAGCGACTTCTGCAACAAACAAACCTTTCCCTCTGATCCTGGATCCCTGAAATCGGGTGGCTGCTCCATGTAAATTCTCTCCTCCAAATGCCCATGGAGGAACGTCATCTTGACATCCATCTGCTCCAGCTCTAAATCTTGAGCTGCTACAATGCTCAGCAACACTCTGATGGAAGTATGTTTGACGACGGGAGAGAAGACCTTGCTGAAGTCGATGCCTTCCTTCTAGGAGTATCCCTTGGCCACTAACCTCACCTTGAATCTGATACCTCCCTACTCTGAAGGCCCTTCCTTGCGACTGTAGACCCATTTGCAGCCAATGGGCCTCTTCCCCTATGGCAACTGCACCAATCGCCACGTCTGGTTCTGGTGGAGAGACTGCATCTCCTCGGACATCGCTTGGATCCACCACTCTCTGTCCTGGCTCTCAATAGCCTCCTGATACGTATATGGGTCTCCATTCGCTGTCACCAGGGTATATGACAGCATCTCCTCGAAGCCATATCGATCCGGTTGCCTGATGGTCCTCTTGGGCTTGTGTAGGGCAACACCGATATCAGTCCTCGATCCAGCTCGCTCCTACTGGACCACTCCACCTCGATCATCCATCCGAGTCCTCTCCACTTGTGGAGACACCTTAGGTAGGTTCTCCTCCTGAATGTCATATCCTGCCGTAGTACCAGCAAGAGGCAAAATCAAAGAGGTAAGCTGTCCAGTAGCGCCCTGTTGGACCTCCTCCTGCTCCTACTGCTCCTCCATGCCTGCTCGCCTCCGTAGGACTGACTCCTCATCAAAAGTCATATTTCAACTAATGATGACCTTCTTTTCCAAGGGATCCCACAGCCTGTATCCCTTAACTCCTCGCGGATAGCCTAGAAACACCATCTTGCGTGATCTGGCATCTAGCTTGCTCCGCTCACCAGCTCCAATGTGCACATAGGCCGTGCACCCAAATACCCGTAGATGGCCCAGCCCAACTGTCCTACCAGAGCACACCACCTCTGGAAGCCTGCCATCCAACCTGGTGTGAGGTGATCGATTGATCATGTAACCCACTGCGTCAACTGTGTCAACCCAGAATGCCTTTGGAAGCCCTGCCTGCAGCCTTATGCATCGTGCCTTTTTCAGAAGTATTCTGTTCATCCTCTCGGCCACCCCATTCTGCTGTGGAGTCCCCTTAACTGAGAAGTGTCTCCTGATCCCACACTCCTCACAGTAGTCCTGGAACTCTCTGCTGGTGTACTCCCCACCATTGTCTGACCTCAGACACTTCACGCTCCTCCCCTGCTCCTTCTCCACCTCAGCTCTCCAGATCATGAACTTGGTAAAGACCTCAAACTTCTCTCTCATAAAGTAAATCCAGAGTTTCCTTAAGAAATCATCAATCAGGGTCATAAAGTATCTGGCCCCATTCCTAGCTAAAACTGGGGTTGGTCCCCACACATCCGTGCGTACTAACTCCAGAGGGGCTGCACTATGGGTTGTACTGATGTTGAACTGAACTCTCCTCTGCTTTCCCATTTGGCAAGGCTCACAGATCTCCCCTGTAGCACCATCCTCTAGATCAGAGATGAGTCCTCTCCTGCTCAACTCCCTCAGCCCCTTGTCACCCATGTGGCCTAGGCGGTAGTGCCACATCCTGTAAGCCCCCTGCTAGTCCTGTGCTGCAGGTGCTGCATCAGACTCTCCGGTCACCACAGATCTCTCCATGCGATAGAGGTTATTGTCCAACCTCCTGCCTCTCATCACTACCATAGATCCATTGGAGATGTTTAGTACTCTGCTTTTAACCCTACTACTGAAGTTGTATCCATTGCTCTCCAAGTAGCCTAGTGACACCAGATTCTTTTCCAGCTCTGGGACATGCTTTACATTTATCAATATCCTCACAATCCCATCAAACATCCTCACCCTGACTGTCCCTATCCCAACCACCTTGCAAGGATGATTGTCGCCTAGAGTCACTAATCCCTCATCTATCTTGGTGTATGTCGGAAACCAAGACCTGTGTGGTGTGTAATGATGTGAGCATGCAGAGTCTAGTGTCCACTCCTCTGTGTAATGCCTGTGACCATCTGATACCACAAGTAGACCATCCTCCACCTGCTGCCCAACAACTGCACTCACTGATTCTAAGCTACTTCTTTCTCCCTTCTTGCTCTTCCATAGTGGACATTCTCACTTGAAGTGCCCGAACTCATTGCACTTGAAGCATTTCATCTCTTTCTTTCCCTTCCTGGACTTGGACCGCCCCCTGGACTTGCTTCTACCTCTGCCTGTCCTCTCCCCTACTGCCAAACCCTCATGGGGAGCCCAATCTCTGGTCAACTTTTCCCTTTGCTCATTAGACCTCAGCACCGAGACCATGTCCTCATATTCCAGAGTCTCCTTGCCGTAGAGCAGTGTAGTCACCAAAGAGTTATATGATTCTGACAGCGAACACAAAAGCAACAGGGACTTATCCTCCTCATCCAGCTTCACCCCGATATTCATCAACTCCGTGCACAACTGGTCAAACCTCTGAATGTGGCCAATCACATCAGATCCCTCTTGCATCCGAAGACTGTACAACCTTTTCTTCAGCATTAGCTTGTTGCACATATTCTTCTCCATATACATGGTGTGCAACTTCGACCAAAGGCCCTTCGGGGTCTTTTCTTCCAGCATCGAATACAACGCCGCATCCACCAAACATCCTCTGATCACCGAGCATGCTTTCTTCTCCAACGATGCCCACTGTCTATCTGTCATTTCCTCAAGCTTCTCATCCAAAGCCTGAACCAGATCTGCTTGCACCAGAAGATCCTCCACCCAGATTTTTCACATGGAAAAATTCTCCTTACCATCAAACTTCTCAAATTCGACCTTCATATTGCTGCCCATGACTGGATCCAAGCCAAACAAGCAATATAAAATCAAGAAGTGTAGAATATACCTTGATGGTACCTTGCTGAAAATTTTTACCACTTGGGATCTTCAACTTCTCATGCTTGGAACCGCTTCCTCACCACCGTGGCTCTGATACCAACTATTGGAGCATGATCCTGGCTCCTCCCATGGACTTTGGGTGCAGCAGAACCAGCAACAAATAAATTTGGAGACTTCTGGACTCGATCGAAGGCCCTTGACGAAATCAGCCTGGTTGCTGTCTTCTTCGTCAGCCTTTCATTCCAGATGAAGAACGCCTCTGAAATCACCTCTAAAAAATCCAAGATTTACCCAACCAGATCAGGCCTGGATCGAGGTCTTTCAATTCATAGATCTCAAATCAGAGTATTCTAGATAGGGAAGAAGGTAGATTGAGACAGACCTTGCAGATCTGTCCTGCTGCAGCCTTTTCTGTAGATCTGTTGATGGAGATCTCACCCGCACCTCAAACGACCTCAGATCAACTCCAGATCTGAGAAAAACTTGTATCAACCTCTTCTCAAGAGATTTCATATCCTGGAACTGATGTTTGGGTGACTGCAAGAGAGGGAGAAGAGATAGAGTTGGCGGCACAAAGGGGGAGGGGCTAGCGCCTCCCCTACTTTTCCTTCCTTTTTGGGACATGGCGGCAAGAAACCCTAGGGTTTCTTGCTCTTGGGGCATGGAGAATAGCTAGAGAGAGAGGGAGAAGAGAGAGAGAGATTTGGGAAAAAGAGTTTTGTATTCCTTGGCTTAATCAAACCTATACAGTGTATGTATATATAAACACAGGGTCAAGTGACCCAAACCCAAAACTCCCTTGACCAACTCTATGGGAGATTAGGTTAACTCAAGCCTATGTACACCCATGAATCGACCTAATCTCACCTATCCTGGGCCCAGACCTGGTCCATATATAGTTGGTCCCTTGAGGCCTACATAACCTAGACCTCAAGAACCCGAAAGGCCCACAGCCTTTCAACCTAGGGCCCAACTAGCCCTGGAGCCTCCATGAAGCCCTCATGAATGATGGACCTTGGCCTTAGCCTTGGTCCCCTGGGTCTTGGGCACACCACCTGGATCACAACAGGATTGAGCTGACTCATCACAGTGGGTCGACTAAGTTCTGAGACATAGTCGACTCACTGAGATGAATAGTAACATTCATTTTCTACCTACACAACTGAGTTGGCTCAGCAGGAGATTGAGCCTACTGATGAGGGTACTGAATCGACTCAAAACAGAATTGAGTCAACTCAGCAGGCAATATAACAACACATTGCAGAATTTTTAAAATACATATTTTTGCATAACCATTAATAAAATCAATCATAAATCATTTTTAAATCTAACTTAAACTTATTTATGATTTTAGACTTTATTTTTTATGATCAAAATAATTTTATTCATAATGATTAGATGTTACTTTGTTTCACACAATGCATCACATACAATAGATCCTAGGACTTTTAGATCTAGGGTTTTGTATAAAAATAAATTTTCTTCCTTTCATGGTTCTTCTTCGTGAAATATCATAATGACACCCCTACACGTCATAAGAGAATCCATAGAATGGGAAAAGAGGATCTTTAAACCCTACTTGTTCTAATGATCGGATTGCCTGGAGATACATAATCAGAGTACTAAGCTACAGAGATATCTAATCTAACATATCAAATATATAACTGATCAAATATTAGATCTAAGCATAAAAACCATTTAGATCTAATCTAAATAATGAGAAATTAGATCTATACATGCATATATATTTATGTCATATCGAACCTAGGCTCTGATACCAATTGCAAGAAACATAGGCAGTTTCATGCGTTAAAATTTTTAGCGGAAGTAGACTAGATTAAATATTTTTATTTACTATGCATGCATTAGATCAAATCTAAAACTACCCACTAAGGATCATATAACATGAATAATATGTATAATCCAATTTATTAGCACTATTGATCATATCAATATGGGATAGTAGATCACATCTACGATACACTAGATCATATCTATTTTGAGTTCAGATCTCATACCAGAGTGTGGATAGTTGATCACCATAATTATCAACTATGGTAATGGATTCTTTCTGATATCGAGCAGTCACATAGAGCATCTGACCTCTACAGAATATACATATGAAGCCCTGATGCTGATCGATCTCTTTAGGAGTGCTAGCTCATGCAAAGACCTTTATGATGGTTGATCTGATTTCTTTTTGAATCTCATAGATTCTTTTGAAGCTGAAGATAGATTTAGGAGGATGATGTGGTGGAAGACTTGAAGGAAAAACTAGCTTTTTTCTTATAAGATCTTCCAGATCTAATGAGATCTGGGGTGGAATATTTAAAAAAAATTATCCTATGATATTTCAGATCTAAGATATATTAGATCTAATTCTTATTATCTGATATTAAATCTAAAATTAAATCTAAAATCATGAAGAATAGAGAAATACCTCTAGGATAACTAGATTACCCTGTAGATGATCGCAGCAATGCCCGAGGTTCTAAAATAGTCATGCAGTCGCTTGGCCTCTACCGATATCCACTTGAGCAGGATCTGGATCTTTTTCTCCTCATAAATCTTTACTCCAAAAATTAGATCTGGATCTGATCTGGAAGATCTTCAAAAGATCTTATGAAGCTGGAGCAGCAGCTTCTCGACAAATCTCTGCAGCCTTCTAATCAAAGAGCCACCACGCCTTGGACAAGCACCAGATGGATGCCCAACCTCTTGGACGTGAAGAGAGGACGGAGAGAAGCAGAGGGGGCATGGAGAAATGGAGAGAATTCAGGCTTTTGCTGGTTATTGAGCAGAGTCACTGAACACTAGGTGCAGACAGGGTTTAAATAGATCCTGCTGCACCACATAGTGTCACATCATTCGATCAATCAAAAAATTTTAATTAATTCTGAAAAAATTTTGATTGGTGGAGTGATGTCATCTAATCATATCAAATAAGAATTCCCACAATTCCACCTACTGATGGTGCCAACACTGGATAAGCACAGTGAGATTGGCACCCCACAATCCAAGTTGATCAAGGGATCAGAGTCCTCATCTCATGGGACTCTATCCTTATCCACTTGGGGCGCACACCATATCTGATTATGGCACCCACTTTGAGGGTAAAATTAGTAGGTGGACACTCCATAAAACTCTCCAATGACCTCTTGCCAAGTGGCCTTCAGTCCAAGGTTCATAGGTCAACGTTTGACCAATGTCCTAAAACGAAAATGGTAGGTGACAAGAATTAGCAGGTGTTGTCTTAAATTCATCTCATGAATTAAGACAAGTCCTTTCTGAGCTGGACTAGCTCCAGTCAAATTGTGAGAAACTTTCTCAAGATTCTCTGGGTTAGTCAAATCATATTTGGCTCAATTGAGATAGAAAAGATTACACGAGGAGAAAGTTAGGCTCAATCATTTGCTAGCACGATTTCCTTGAACCTAATTGGATCTAATCCAAATCAATCGAACTGGGCTAGCTCAATTGATGACATCCAGATCCTAACTCTTGTTTGTGTGACCCAGTTAGGTTCATTTTCATATGGTAATGAGACATGTCATGGTCTCATCATCGAAACTCCTTTCGATGGACCAGAACTCTTCTGATTCAGACAATTAGAATGATCGATCATCAAGATCATTCTAATTGCTCCCAAAATCCATCAGTGACACCTAGCAGTATATGGTGGCAACCCATCAGAAATAAAGATGAACCTCTTAGTGTAGCTACCTATGTGATTGAGTTCTTCTATCATGAGTCCCGACTGAATTAGGGTTAAGGTGAACTCGTGAAACCCAACATCAGTCATATGAATCAATCGATTGATCCAAGTCTGATGTGAAACCTTAATGGAAAAGTCTTTTCCATTATTTCACTCTGCCATGGCCATGGACTTAAGAACTCAATCTTTCGATCATTATAGGACTACTCCTCTTATCTATCGAGGTTGATAGATCTCACCTTGGTGCAATCTGGTTCCTACAATGAATATGCTATAGCCAATATACACCTCAGGGTTTCGAATGGCTAGGAAATTGAGTTATGGTGTAGTAAAACTATAACACACTCAAGATGAACTGTAGATGTACCTCAGATCAAAGAACTAGACACACAGCTGTAGCATCGGGCTAGTCATCGACGAGAAGGTAGACTTCCTTATGATTGCTCGAGGTGGTCACGCTCAGTACTCTCATTCTCAATGAATACCTGTACTCTCACTCCGGTGTCTCCACATCGTATACTTAAGATACATCTACCCTAAGAAAGCGATCGTACACCAACCTTTTGGATCGATCACCATCCTTATGATGATCCAATGGTCAAGAGCTGTTTATGAGTTAGTTATGTAAATTCATGCCTTAAATTTTTAACTCTTGAAAATATGAATTAACATTCCTACTAACTCAAAGGATGTATCACAGACATAATGTATATAATGTGATAGTAGAATAATTTTTTTATTCATTTATAGTTAAAATTATAAATTTACCCTTACATTTGTATAGGAATGTGTCAGCCAATCTGGCATCTAGGGCACACATCTAACAAACTCCCACTTGACCTAATGCCAATTGGCTACATATCTAAGTCCCATCTTCTCAAGGTGGGCTTCAGTCTTCTGCTGGCCTAATGGCTTTGTCAGTGGGTCTGCCACATTGTCTGTGGAGTCAACTCTCTTATCCTCGACATAATCTTTTTTGAAATAATCACGGATCAGATGGAATCACCGCTCGATATGCTTGGACTTCTGGTGAGACCTTGGCTCCTTAGCTAGAGCTATGGTGCCATTATTGTCACAGTAAAGAGGAATGGCATCCGATGACATCACTCCAAGCTCTGGGGCAAACTTCTTATACCAGAATGCCTCCTTCGCAGCTTTCAATACAGCAATATACTCTGCCTCCATGGTGGAATCAGCAATCACCATCTGCTTAGAACTCTTCCAACTAACTGCACCACCATTGCAAATGAACAGACTCTCAGATGTTGACTTTCGATCATCTATATCAGACATAAAATCTGAGTCTGTAAATCCCAGAATCTGGAGTTCTCCATTCCCAAAAACTAGAAACATATCCTTAGTCCTTCTCAAGTACTTAAGGATACATTTCATAGAAGTCCAATGCTCTTCACCTGTATTCGACTAATATCTACTTGTGACACTCACAGCATGGGCTATATCAGGTCGTGTACATAGCATGGCATACATGAGGCTCCCTATTACGGAAGCATAAGGGATCTTGCTCATGCGTTCAATCTCCTCAGGTGTGCTAGGGCACATCTTTTTGGAGAGATAAATGCCATGTCTAAAAGGTACTAAACCTCTTTTGGAGTTTTTCATGCTAAACCTTTTTAGCACATCCTCTATGTACATCTTCTGTAAAGTCCCAGCATCCTATTTGGTCTATCTCTATAGACCTTAATACCCAGTATAAATGATACCTCTCCTAGATCTTTCATAGAGAACTCCTTAGACAACCATATTTTGACTAAGGTCAACATGAAAATATCATTCCCAATTAGGAGGATGTCATCTACGTACCGTACGAGGAAGACAACTGCGCTCCCACTGACCTTCTTGAACACACATGATTCCTCTTCATTTTTGATGAAATCAAATATTTGGATCACGTCATTGAAATGAGTATTCCAGCTCCGAGATGCTTGCTTAAGTCCATAAATAGATCTTTGCAGCTTGCAGATCTTGTGATCATCCTCACTGGATGTGAAATCAAGCGGCAGTTCCATATAGATATCTTCCTCAAGATATCTATTTAAGAACGCCATTTTCACATCCATCTACCATATTTCATAATCGAAATAGGCTGCAATAGCAAGCAATGTGCGGATGATTTTTAGCATCGCTACGGGCGAAAAGGTATCCTGATAGTCAATGCCTTCGCACTGACTATAACCTTTCGCTACGAGCCTAGCCTTGAATGTTTCCACATTCTCATCTGCACCTATCTTTCTCTTAAAGATCCATTTACACCTAATAGGTACAATAACTTCAGGTGGATCTACCAAGGTCCAGACTTGATTTGAGTGCATCGAGTCAATTTCTGATCTCATTGCCTCTAACTATTTCTCGAAGTCGATATCTAATATCACCTCGTCATAGGTCTTGGGGTCATCACCATGAGCCCCATTTTTCATGAGAAATATTTTCTCTACTTTTTTTTGTATAGTACCTAAGTACTTTTCAGGAGGATGGAAAATCCTAGTCGATCTATGAGGTGGAAGAGGTTGCGTTAGGACTAGTTCTAATTGATTGGGTTCCTCAGGTTCTTTAGCTTGTTGCTCTTGGGAGACATTCTCCTTAAGCTTAATTATTCATTCGATTCCACCATCTTGAATAAACTATTTTTCAAAAAAAATAGCATGTCGATTCACAATCATATTGTGATCTTTCAAAATATAGAAATAGTATCCTAATGACTCTTTAGGATATCCTATGAACCAATCTCTAAAAGACCTAAACTCTAACTTGTCCGCCTGCTGTCTCTTGACATGAGCTGGACAACCCCAAATTCTGAGATGACTCAGACTTGGCTTCTTACCATGCCATATCTCATACGGTGTGGTAGGAACAATTTTAGAGAAAACCCTATTCAATTCATATATTGCTGTCATGAGATAATATCCCCAAAAATACTCAGGGAGGTCCATGAAGCTCATTATGGAACGGATCATATCTAATAGGGTCCGATTCCTCCGTTCTGAAACTCTGTTGAGTTGTGGCATTCCAGATGGAGTCTATTGAGAGACTATGCCATTGTCTTTAAGATAGTCTAGAAACTCCCGACTAAGGTATTTGCCTCCTCGATCTGATCAAAGAATCTTAATGGGCTTTCCTGTTTGTTTTTCTACTTCATGTCTGAATTCTTTAAACTTTTCAAAGGCTTCAGACTTGTATTTCATTAGAAACACATATCCGTACCTAGACATATCATCGGTGAAGGTAATGAAGTAGACATAGTTGCTTCTAGCCGGCACATCAAATGGGCCGCATACATCTGTATATACTAGGGCATGTAGGTCTGTGGCCCATTCCCCATGTCCTATAAAAGGGAGCTTGGTCATTTTGCCTTGAAGGCATGATTCACAAGCTGGATATGACTCAAAAGTCAACGGACTCAATATCCCAAATTTTTCTAATTTGTTAACCTTGTCTTCCGCTATATGACCTAGCCTTAGGTGCCACAGATACCTATCATTTAGACTATCTCTAGGCCTTTTAATTCCCATGGTATTCATATTTTGCTCGATATGAAATACAGATACATCAATATGTAGCTGATAGAGACCATTAATAAGAAAATCATTTGTAACTTTATTATTTTCATAAAATATGTTACAATGATTCTTATAAAAGCTAATCACATAGCCTTCTTGTGCTAAACATGAAACAGAAATCAAATTCCTGCTTACTGTAGGCACATAATAACAATCTCTAAGAACTAAATCTAATCCTAACAGTAATCACAGAGAGTAGGTTTCCACGGCCACAGCAGCAACTCTTGCTCCGTTTCGGACACGTTGGATCATATCTCCATCCCTCAGCCTCCTGTTCTCCTCAAGACCCTGCATAGAAGTGCACAAATGAGCACTAGAACCAGAGTCAAGTACCTAACTAGATGCAGAGGAAATCGTAAGATTAGATTCTATAATGAGCATTCCTCCAGAAGGACCATCCTTCTTGTTCTTCAGGGTGGTCAGGTACTGAGGACAGTTCCACTTCCAATGGCCGTCTGAATTGCAGTGAAAATATTTTTCCTTTTCAGTAGCCTTCTTCATCGATTCTGTCTTCTTCTTTCCATCCACCTTCTACTTCTTTGCAGACTTCTTCTTCTTTCCAAAAGACTTTCTCTTGAAAGAAGTCCACTCCACAGTAAGGACTGAGCCTTTTGAACCCTTCAAAGAAAGCTTAGCCATAACAAACATGTTCATTAACTCAACCAAGGTACACTGCATCTTATGCATATGAAAGTTCATGATAAACTGACCATATGCATCAGACAAGGACTGAAGGATCATATCAATCTAAAAATTCCTGTCTAAGATGACACCAAGCTTCTTAAGCTCCTCAAGGTCCTTAATCACTAACAAACAATGATCTTGGACTGACTACCCATCACATATTTTAGCCTTAAAAAGCCTTTGGCAGACTTGATACTTGGCTGTGCGATTTTATTCACCAAACAACTCTTGTAGGTGAGCCAACATTTGGCGGATAGTCATAATATTCTCATGCTGGCACTGCAAGTCATCAGACATGGCAGCCAACATGTAGTACCTGGCTTCGTTATCGTCATCTGTCCACTTTTCTAGTGATGCTCTCTGTTTAGCAGTCGGACGTGCTGGTATGGTAGGTGGGTCCTGGTCCAAGATATGAGTCAGTTTCTTGAAATTCAAAATAATTCTGTAGTTCCTTAACCAGTCTTTGAAATTAGGTCCAGTCAATCTGTGGGTGTCAGTATTTTGGTCAGGGGGTTGGACGCAGACATGTTTCCTGTAGAGAGTCAAAAGTTTCTAGTTAGATTTTGTAATCAGACTTAATCAATTTGTTTAGAGATTTTATTTTTAAACAAATTAGGCTCCCATTATTTTTTCAGATCCCTATACTCCCTAGGTACAGATATGAAAATCTTCGTGATTAGTGATTTTTAATGGGTGGTGCGGTCTCACCGACTGGCTCACCACCTCACCTAACAGTTATTGGTGATAGGTCAACCGATGAGTGGACAACTCTTATCCAATGATTTTCTAATCATGGTGCACCTAAAACTTGATCTCTAATTCATAAAGCTCACCGTGCTTAGAATATTGCTCAAATCCTTAGTTAAGTCAGACCCACCATTTGCACGAATTAGATTCCTGATTGGGTCCCTCACCGTATCCGAAATATTGAGCACAACCCATCCTCTAATCTGTAGCATCCAATGCCTAATGGATATGGTTGCATCTTCTCGGTGCAACTGAGCCACTGTAACCAGTCAAAAATAATCAACCCTGGAAAGGGCACGCACATCCACAATGGTGGAAGATCTTAGACTTAATATTTTCTTAGGGAGATTTAGTTTAGGTCTCATTAAACTTGACTTGACATAGTCATAACAATTATGACTAACCTAGTGACATGGGTTAGCTCGAATTGTTAGCCACCACAAATTAGAATTGGGTCAGCACATATGGCCAGGTAAGTGAGATCGGTGGGAGGGATATGCCATTAACTTGACAAGAATGCATTCGAGTCGAGTAGCTCCCAATTAAAAACCAGTCGGTCACATCTGCCCAACTTACCTTAGACACCAAATTGTTGAACCAGAACCAATTGGGTTAGCCTACAATCCAGGCTCTAACCACTGAGCCAAATTAGGTTTTAACATGATCGAGTCACATCTAAATGTGATTTGACCTTGACCTAGACTTAATCCTATTAGGTTGGTCAATTATTAGCTTTCATGATCCCACCTAATCAACTTTTGATTCGTTTGATCAACCGCTAGACCTAATTGAGCTACCCAAGTCTGAACCCAATTTTATGAAAATGGCTTAGATCTGAAATTCTCAATTTTAGATCTAATTTGATTTCATAGGCTTAATTCATTAATTAAGTCTTGGGTTCATAAACAAAACGTGTAAAATAAATCCTAGGATTTCAGGATCTAGGATTTTGCAGAAAAGTAAATTTTGATTTCTGATTAAGGATGAATGCGCAGCACCCCTACAAGCCATAAGAACACCCCATTGAATGGGAGGAGAGGGTCTTAAACCCTATTTTGTTCTTATGATTGGACGGCCATAGGGAACACCTTAATCAAAAATATTAATTTAAACTACAAAACTAGTTAGATCTAAGTTACATATCATAAAAATAATTTTAGATCTAACTTATACATGCTTTGCATACATCTCATATATTAAAATCTAATCTAATTAGTATGCTTTCAGATCTGATACATCACATATAACATCTGAAAAATAAGATTTAAATTGAACTATTCAATATGAAATCTATTCTAGAGAGTTACTAGAATAATTCTACAACTAGTCTAGACATGCAATAGATCAATCTTATGAATTAATTAAATTTTATTTTTTATTTTTTGATCTGAACATAATATTTATAACATCAAAAAAATAGAGAATAAATTTGATCTAATTTATATTTTAATCATATTAAAATATAAAACTATAAAACTATTCATAGATTAAACTATTCCTAGTCTAATCATGCATCTCATACATGTTAGATCTACTTAGATTTAATTTTAATTTTTTTTGATTTTAGATCCTATCACATCTGATGTGACATCTAAAATCTATCAATATCAGATAAATAAAAATAAAAATTAGATCTAAATTAGATCTGAAATAGAGCCATCAATCTAGCTCTGATACCAGTTAAAGGAAAAACCGATTTTTTTCTTGTAGGATCTTCCAAATCTAATGAGATCTGGGATGAAATATTTTAAAAAAATTATTCTATGATATTTTAGATCTAAGATCTATTAGATTTAATTTCTATTATCTGATATTAAATCTAAAATTAAATCTAAAATCATGAGAAATAGAGAAATACCTCTAGGATAACTAGATTACCCTGTAGATGATCGCAGCAATGCCCGAGGTTCTAAAATAGCCACATAGTCGTCTGGCCACTATCGATATCCACTCAAGCAAGATTTAGATCATCTTCTCCTCATAAATATTTGCTTCAAAAATCAGATCTAGATCAGATCTGGAAGATCTTCAAAAGATCATCTGAAGCTGGAGCAGCAGCTTCTCCATAAATCTGTGCAGCCTTTTAATCAAAGAGCCACCATGCCTTGGACAAGCACCAGATGGACACCCAACCTCTTGGATGTGAAGAGGGGAGAGAGAGGAGTAGAGGGGGCATGGAGAAGTGGAGAGAATTCAGGCTTTTGCTGGTTATTGAGCAGAGTCACTGAACCCTAGGTGCAGACAGGGTTTAAATAGACCTTACTGCGTCATGCAGTGCCACATCATTCGATCAATCAAAAAAATCTAATTAATTCTGAAAAAATTCTAATTGATGGAGTGATGTCACCTGATTATATCAAATAAGAATCCTCACAATCCCTCCTACTGTTGGCACCAACACTGGATAAGCACAGTGAGAATGGCGCCCCACAGTCCAAGTTGATCAAGGGATCAGAGTCCTCATCTCATAGGACTCTATCCTTATCCACTTGGGGCACATGCCATATCTGATTATGGTGCCCACTTTGAGGGTAAAATTAGCAGGTGGACACTCCACAAAAACTCTCCAATGACCTCTTTGAAGTGAATTTCATTACAGGGATAAAATGATAATTTTAATTTTTTTTCAAAATTATAATTTTAAAGTAAAAATTATTAATTAATCTAATTAATTAATATGTATTACTTCTGCATAAAGATATAAATATGATATATATAGCATACATTTAAATTTAAAATTTAAACTTCTACAGTAAATGTTTTACTATTATGTGTTCAGAACACATTACCTTCGTGCAGGCAGTTGATCGCTGCAGTCTGATCACCATCGGGAAGGTCTGATCATTACAATGTAGTCACACAGTATGTCTGACCTCCACAGATCATCTACATGAAGCTCCCAATCTTATCGGCTCCTCACGAATGCTAGTTCATTACAGAATCCTTTCGACGGCTGATGTTGATCAAACTCCTTCGATCAGTGTCTACCGACTCCTCAGATGCTCTGGATCATCAGTAAAGGTACTTGAGAGATTGATGAAGCTCTCTCTGAAGTTTGATGGGCTCATGACACTCGTAGCTCACCTTCTCACTTCCCAAACCCTAGGCAGAAACCCTAGGGTACTCTCAGAAAAACCCTATGCCCTTTCTGTTTCTTTTCTTTTCTCTTCTTTTTTTTTCTTTTATTTTCTCACGCACAGAGCCTTTCTCATGCCACCCTTTCTTTCATGGATCAGATTTCACATTCCCCACCTTCTCTCTCATTTTAAAATGGTGCAAGACCGCATCTTTTCAGTGTTTTCACCGCGTGAGAGGATAATGCTAGGTGGTTGCTTACTTGAATTCAAATTGAATATGAATTCAAATGCCAACCAACCTATCCTTATCCACTCAAGGTGTGAGAAGAGAAGGGGTGTGGGTTCTTTGTGCATGGAGAATTTACATGAGAAACTTTTTCTTATGTAGAAAATGGGGTGCATAAAAGGATAAGGTGGCGCATGGATTGGTTGCCCATTCAAATTCAAACATCATTTGAATTTGAATGGCCAACCAACCAATCTTTATCCACACAAGTGGTGCACAAGGGAGGGCATGGGAAGGCTTCTGCATGGGAGAAAATTCATGAGAACTTATTTTTCATGAATTCAAATAGGCACAGGTGAGGTGAGGTGGCGCAGGGAGATAAGTAGAGGTGGTTTCAAATATTAAATCAACCTAATTGAACTAACCTTATTAAAATAGGTTAGGCACAATTAGACTAAGTTAAACTCAATATAATTAAGCTTAATTAGGGTCAATAAAATTCTAATCAAATTAGGAATTGACTAAGCCCAACCCTTGATCAGATCAGGGACCAAACCACCTTGGCGATAAGGTCAACTCTTAATCTAATCGGGTCAAACCCAACTGAATCCAATTCAATTGGACTTGATTCAAAAATAATTACTCAATCAAATTGAGTTAATTACCGATCAAATTATTAATTAAATCTCTCATAAATACTGAGTCCAAATCTGATGGGCAATCGGGCATCAAAGTCCATCGATATGAAATCTTGATCGAAGAGTCCCAAACCAGTGGGACTCTTGACCCCGATACCCAAAATGTGTGGAACTCATGATCAGAGAATTTTGATTCTCGATTACAGAGTCTCAGACACATAGGACTCAAAGTCTCCGAGCATTAGGACTCTTGGTCGAAGAGTCCTAGTCCAGTGAGACTCTTCACCAGCCATCAGATCAGATAGGAACCTCTAATGTGTGTGACCCCGCAGGTTCGAACCTAAGCTGGTAGCATAGGAACCAATTCTTGTACTAATCGAAGTGACTATCTAGTAATGGTATCCGACATTCGGATAGATCGAATAGTCACAGTCGCAACATTCAGAACCTACGCGAATATGGTTACTGTATAATTCATCCCTTTTGACCCCTATGTATAGGACGACTCAGGGTTAAACTGTCAACCCTGATCAGATCATCCAAATCATGCTCAACTCAAAGAGTCCTCTGACTCCTCGCTAGGACTACCCTGGCCAAGGTTTTGTTAAATTGAAACACAACTGTACACAACTCCTGAACTGGAGTGGTCAATTTCATCTTGACACACGCACCGACAAGTCAAGTACTTGACTACACCCAGCAGCCTTCCGTCATTGAATTAGAAATTCAAGTAGTCCAGTGCCTAAGTGCAGTGAGTTGCTTGCAAGTCACCGTGGCGGTCTCAGCTCAAAGGGACAGTTATACCCATATCCCATCGGAGCAAATCTTGACAGCAGAAAAAGCTCTGGAGTCGGTCACGTTAAGTGCAGATGTACCCTTACATCTCACCTGTATGCCATACCAGTGTCTCTACACTCCTTGGTTAAGAGGACAACCAACCCATATGGCAGACAATGACCTATGCTTGATAAATGTTATTGTTCTTAGTAACAACATTTCATTTGATCGCGATCAGGTTTAAGGACTAAATGATAAATCCTCCTTTGTCGAGTCTAAATAGTCCTAAGGACTTCACCACAACACAGGAGTTCATTAAAAGATGAAACAATTTGTGATAAAAAATATCAAAATAACTTTTATTAATTTATAATTCATATACTAATACAAGAAAAAGCACAACTATCAACAGGCTAACGATTGGCTTTGGGAGACTATTCCCAACACTCTTGTCAAGTGGCCTTCAGTCCAAGGTTCATAGGTCAACATTTGACCAATGTCCTAAAATGAAAATAGTAGGTGACAGAAATTAGCAGGTGTTATCTTAAATTCATCTCATGAATTAAGATAAGTCCTTTCTGAACTAGGCTGGCTCTAGTCAGATAGTGAGAAACCTTCTCAAGGTTCTCTGAGTGAGTCAAATCACATTTGGCTCAGTTGAAATAGAAAAGATTACACAAGGAGAAAGTTAGGCTCAATCGTGTGCTAGCACGATTTTCTTGAACCTAATTGGATCTAATCCAAATCAATCGAACTGGGCTAGTTCAATTGATGACATCCAGACCCTAACTCTTGTTTGTGTGATCCAGTTAGGTTCATTTTCATATGGTAATGAGATATGTCGTGATCTCATCATCGACATCTTCGAAACTCCTTTCAATGGATCAGAACTCTTCTGATTCAGACAATTAGAATGATCGATCATCAAGATCATTCTAATTTCTCTCAAAATCTATCAGTGATACCTAGCAGTATATGGTGGCAACCCATCAGAAATGAAGATGAATCTCTCAGTGCAGCTACCTGTGTAATTGAGTTCTTCTATCATGAGTCCCGACAGAATTAGGGTTAAGGTGAACTCGTCAAACCCAACATCAGTCATATGAATCAATCGATCGATCCAAGTCCGATGTGAAACCTTAATGAAAAACTCTTTTTCATTATTTCACTCTGCCATGGCCATGGGCTTAAGGACTCAATCTTTCGATCATCATAGGACTACTTCTCTTATCTACCGAGGTTGATAGATCCCATCTTGGTACAATCTGGTTCCTACAATGAATATGCTACAGCCAACATACACCTCAGGGTTCTGAATGGCTAGAAGATTGAGTTATGGTGTGGTAAAACTATAACATACTCAAGGTGTACTGTCGATGTACCTCAGATCAAAGAACTAGACACACAGCTACAGTAAGCTAGTCATCAACGAGAAGGTAGACTTCCTTATGACTACTCGAGGTGGTCACGCTCAGTACTTTTATTCACAACGAATATCTATACTCTCACTCCGGTGTCTCCACATCATAGACTCAAGACACATCTATCCTAAGAAAGTGATCGTACACCAACCTTCCAGATTGATCACCATCCTCGTGATGATCCTATGGTCAGGAGCTGTTTATGAGTTAGTTATGTAAATTCATGCCTTAAATTTTCAGCTCTTAAAAATATGAATTAACATTCCTACTAACTCAAAGGATGTATCATAGACATAACGTATACAATGTGATAGTAGAATAATCCTTTTATTCATTTATAGTCAAAATTATAATTTTTTTCTTACATTTGTACCGGAATGTGTCAGCCAATCTAGCATCTAGGGCACACATCTAACAAGACTGTGAAGAGAGGACAAATTCTAATCTCACTTTTCTCTATTTTCAAAACCCTAGAATCAGAATCCAAGGGAACCCATTAAAGAAACTCACACCCAAGAGGAAATGTATATCCTTTGTTACATGCATAAAAGGCCCTACCCACTCTCGGTTTCATGCCCCTACTCAGAAACCTCTTTCATGGTAAAAGACCAACACATTTTGTCACACAAAATTGGATCCTTCTTAAGGTTGGTGGTAAGGAGTGGATAGGATAAGATAATGATAATTTTAGCTAGAATCAAATTCAAACAAAGCTTTATCCAAGTTGAATTCAAATCAGATTTGAATTCAATTTAAACCAAGCTCTATCCTATCCAAATGGGTGATGAGAAGGGATGAGAAACCTTCTGCTTGGCATGAAGAAACATCATGCAAAATCTACATTTTGCATGAACAAGATGGGCGTGGATACAGTGGTTGGCACTAGGGTTTGAGTCCAATCCAATTGGACTCCAATTTGTTCCAATCCAAATCAAAATTGGTTAGACACAAATAGAAGGTTAAATCAAATCCAATTAGGCATCTAATTATCTCAATTAAATCTTAATCCAATCAAAAATTAATCAAGTCCAAGACCAAATTAAATTAGGAATCAATCACCCTTAGCGATTAGATCATCTAATAACCTAATCGGATCAAACCTAATTGAATCTAATTCAGTTGGACTTGATCTAAATTTTATTACTCAATCAAATTGAGCTAATCAATAATTTAATTATTAATTAATTCTTCTATAATTTGCTAACTCTTAGTAAATTATTTTATTGTAACTTTTGCATAAGGTTAACCATCAATCATTTTGATGATTATACACTGAAATAATTTTTAATCGTTGATCAGCCACCTGATCAGATAGAAACTTTCATTGTGTGTGACACCATAGATTTGAACCTAAGTTGATAGCATAGAAATAAATTTTGATGCTAATCAAAGTGACCATCTAGCAATAGTACCCAATGTCTAGATAGGCTGAATGATTGCAAAGCAATATTCAAGAACTCTAGCATATGGTTACTATATAATTCATCCCTTTGATCCTCAATGCTCAGGATGACTTTTGAGTTAAACTGTCAACTCTTAATCAGTACATTCATAATGTGTCTCAACCTCATAAATTTTGTGACTCCTCATAAAAACTATCCTGGTCAAGATTGTGCTGAATTGGAACACAATGTAGCACTATTTTCTAAAACTAAAAGCTGTCAATTCCATCTTGACTCATACACCGACTTCGTAATACTGATTGTGTCCAAAAATTTTTCATCACTGAATTAAAAATTCAGATAGTCTGGCACCAAAGCATAGTGAGTTGCTTGCAAGTCACCATGGTGATATCAGATCGGAGAGATACTTATACCCATATCCTTTACGAGCTACTCTTAATACAAGAGTGCTCCATAGTTTGATCACATTAAGTGTAAATATACTTCTACATTTTATCTATATGCCATATCAGTATCTCTACACTTCTTGGTTACAAGGACAACCAATCCATATGGTACACAATGACCTATATTTGACAAATGCTATCATTCTAGTAATAGCATATTGTTTGTTCGCAAACAAGTTTAAAAACTATACGATAAATCCTTCTTTTCGATTGAAAGTAGTTCTAAGGGCTTCATGATAACACAGGAGTTCATAAAAGAAGATACACAATTTATGATGAAAAATATCAAATAACTTTTACTAATCAATAATTCATATATAATTTATAAAGAGCTTAATCATTTACAACTTGATGATTGGCTTTAGGACATATTTTCTAACATCAAGAACCTGAAATCAGATAGGGAAGAAGGACACCCAACCTTTGGATGATGGATGGTGGAATGCCCAACCTCTTTGGATGTTAGGACATGAAGAGCTAAAGATGTTTGAAGATAGGGCATGTAAGAAGGAGGTGTGGAAGTTGGAGGCACTGATTTTGTGATCTGAAAATCATGTTAAGAGACCAAGGGAGGCATCTCTTAAATAGGTGAGTTGTTTGGGTTCGAGCCAAAAACTAATTTGGTTCAAAGATGTCCTCCTAATGTATTAGGATTAGTCTTTTAATTCATCCAATTGATCATGCCTAAAAGGGATAAGGGGGCCACCAACTACTGGCACCCTCTTGGAGTTCTTCATGCGGGAAAACACACGGAAAGTGGGAGTAGCACGTCCGCCCCTCTCTTCCTTTCTTTCTTACATGTTCCACCATATGGGACGCCCCATCTTGATCCAATCAAGTGGCACCCCTTCTTGGTCAAGAGGTTAGTCAATTAGGAGATTAGGCCCCTTTCTTAGCTTTATCTAAACCTATTTGGCACTCAACATTTCGAGCACATTAAATCCAATTCAATTAGGTTAATTGCAGGTGATTGACTTGAATTAATTCTTATTAAATAAGCAATCCAAGTCTCAAAAGGAATTATGTTTAACTATGTGCTAGCAATATTCCCTTAAACCCAATAGGATTTCTCCTAATCTAATTGCAACTTCATAAGCCTAATTCTTTATTTCAGGTCAAATCCCTTTATTGTGTGACTCCATAGGTTCAATTTTATCTAATAGTGAGATATACCTTGATCTCTATCATAGTATCATTGAAACTCTTTTCAATGGATCAGAATAATTTTACTCTAACTCAACAAAGATCGTCGATACTAAACAATCCTAATGAGCTCTCACAATCCATCAGTGACACCTAGCAGTATCTAGTAGCAATCTAGTAGAACCAAAAAAGAATCTCAAAGTATAATTTTCATGTGATTCAGTTCCTCCATCATGAGTCTCGACTAGATGGTAGGTCATAGATAAATCATCAAACATTATTATCAGTCATATAATAGATTCGATTAGCTCAAGTTCAATTTTAATTTTTATGAAATTTTTTTTTCATCAATCATATTGTTATGGCCATAGACTTATGGACTTGGCCTATCAAATCTCATAGGATCATTTTTTTCTATCAAGATCAATAGATTCTTTCTAAATATGCATCCTACTCCTACAGTAGTCCAACTGTCACCAATATACACTGCAAGGACTCAAAGAGGTCATGTTTCTGTGTAGTCAAACTCTAGTAGCTTCGTTGTGAGTAATCATACCATCGTAGGTCAAAAGATCATTCACACAACTACAGCATCAAGATGATCACTAACAATTAAATAGAAATCTTCATGATCTCTCGTATAGTTATGCTCAGTACTAGTTATTCTCTAATAACTACCCGCACTTACCACTCAGTATCTTTATACTGTAGACTAGAGACTCATTTATCTCAATTGAAGTGATTTCTGTATCGGTCTATCTGGATCAATTGCCATCCTTATGATGATACTATGATTAGGAGCAATTTAGAATTTACTTATATATGCCTCTAATTCTCAACATCATGAGAATATGTATCATAAGCATTAATTCTATGGATGATTCAAGGACACATCTACTAGATGCATGTCCTAGAAGCTAATTGTTGGATGATATATTTTTATTCTATGACACATATTTATACTTAAACTATTGATTTAATTAATAAATGATAAATTTTATTTTTCATTCAAGTGTTATATGTCCTTGAATCTGTTGAAAAAGTATCCCAAAGCCAATCATTAGACGATTATGCTCATCTTGTAAATTATATATGAATTTTTATTAATAAAAATTATTTGGTATTTTCATTACAAATTATCCATCTTTGAACATTGATGTTGTAATGAAGTTCTTAGGACTATAATTAATTGACAAAGGAAGATTTGTCGTAAAGTCCTTAAAAATATTCGTGACCAAATGATATGATATTAATAGGATGATAGCATTATCGAGTATAGGTCATTGCGTGCCATATGAGTTAGTTGTCCTATTAACTAAAGAGTGTGGAAACACTATTATGGCATGTAGATAGAATGTAGAAATATATTTGTATCGAATATAGCCATATGTCAAGCACTCTACTGTCAAGAGTAGCTCGTGAAAGATGTATGTATAAGTATCCCTCCGATCTGAGACCACCATGGTGACTTGTAAGCAACACATTGTACTTTAGTATCAAACTATCTAAATTTTTAATTTAGCAACACATTGTACTGGATGCAGTCAAGTACTTATCAAGTCTGTGTGTCAGTCAAAATAAAATTGATCCCTCTGAATTAGTAGAAGATATGCATCAGCGTATTTTAATTCAATAAAATCTTGATCAGGATAATCTATGAGATAGATTTGAAAGATTGAAATATAATGTGGTCGACTAAATTAAGATTGACAGTTAAACCCTTGGTCGCCTTGAGCATTTGGGTCAAAGGGATGAATTATATGGTAACCATATGCTCGTAGGTTCTAGGAGGTTACTTTGCAATATTTTGACCTATCCAGTCATTGGATTATTATTGCTAGATGGTTACATCGATTGGTGTAGAAAGTTATTCCTATACTACTGGCTTAGGTTCGAACCTATGGGGTCATATGTGAAGGAACCAGATCTAGAATTTCAGGATTAGATCTTGAAACTTTTTCAAGATCAGGCAGTGGAAGACTAAAATAAATCAAAATTTATTTTTTAAAATCATAGAATCTCTAGATCTAAGATTCTATTACATGATTATTACATAGCATTAAATCAAAAATTAAAATATATAGAGCATGAACTACATGTTGATCATATCAACATGTTTCTATACTACATCTAATGTATGTATTAAACAATAGATCAGATCTATTACCTTACAAGTTAGATATTTCAACCTTACTGATCCAAACTTGAGGATGATGTTATAAACCGTACATGCATCCGGTCTCTAGGAGTCATCCACACGAGCCCACGAATCTCGATCAGAAGTCCTGCTTCAGGAAATCAGCACAGTATGCTAGTACTGTGCTCATCCTTCTTCGATGGTTGATCAGGTGCCTCCTTCTTCTTGATTTGAGCTCTTTTAAAGATGAGAAGTAGGAGGAGGAGTTTTAGATCTGAGACGCTCTCAGAAAAACTTAAGATGAAGGAAGGGAAGAGATGAAACTAACAACCTTAGAAGAAGACCCTCTTCTTCTTCTCTTTACTCTCTCCTAGACACCCTTTCTTGTGTCTATTATATCTCTATGACCCAAAGGTATTTCTCTTTGATTTTTGGATGCCCCAAAGGTCTCTCAAATCTCTATAATCATCAAAAATTTTATGAAGAAACTCATTTTATAGAGAGAGATATGATAGAGTACTTATCTAGGTCAAATACCTAGTCAAGGCTTATCCAAACATGGCAAGATAAGGGGCGCCTAACTCTTGAGTGCCTCCTCCATATTGAAAGAAATATGCCCTATAAGCCCATCAAAATATATAATTTGATGGATATTCTTTTGTCTCCCAACTCATGTACTGATGTTTTAAATAAATAAAGGCATTTAGTTCATCATATGCTGTGTCATATTTTTGATTATGATGAATCCTATAAATTAGGGCTATAGTTTTAGGGTTATGATGTGATTATACCAGTGAGACCTAAAATCTTAAAATCCTAATTTTAAATATTTCTAGTCGATGGAACATTGAGTAGGGGATCAATATTTTCGGTAAGACTAGTACATCCTGTGTATGCTCGGTGGAGAGGGTAATTGATCTTATAATTACTTGTGTATGACACTAATATAAGGATGTAAGTGCTCATTAAAGAATGAGTTCACTGAATTGATCTAATTAAAGAACATCTGATGGAGTCTTATCTACATGTCAATAGATGTTTCTCATAGTGGGAATTGTTCATGTAAATCTTTTGACCTGAGACTGCCATAGAACCTTATAAGCATGAATCCATATTTTGGATCATACTTATTCATGATTTAATCATGTATGGGGTGTTCTGGATATGATGGATTACTTATGAAGGTTGTGAGTAGGTCAATATGGAAACGATCACTCCTAGTAAGAGGAGATCGCATCCTATCTGCTTTGATCAAATAATGATTCAGGAAGACTTTGATCAGAGCATTATGAAAAATTAGAAATGGTTTCTAATATTTCATAAATCGAATCATTATTATCTAATCGAGAGAAATATGAATATAAAATTGAGTTTGATATTTTTTCATACTCAAACTTATATTCGGGATGCAGGATGATCGTAAGATCAAGTTGCACGATAATTTTCCACTGAAGGATATTTTTGGTATTTCTATCAAAATTTCATATCTTCTAGGTAGACATGATACGTTGCTAGACATCAATCATATTTTTTGAGTTTGATCGAATTCAAGAGTTTAATTCGATCATTAATTAGAAGCTGTTCTGATTGATCGAAACGAGTCAACTTGATTTGACCTAAATCGGCTCGGTTGTGTTCTAACCAAATTAGGTCAAATTGCACCCGAACTCACTGCTGACTAGATGTGGAACCCAATGGGTCATACACAAAGGGAATTGATCATGGGTTTAATTTGATTAAACCATGTTTGCAAGTTGAACATGCTAGCACATGTTGCAAACCCTAGCATCTAGATTCGAATCGGATTCGAATCGGGTTCCGATTTGGGCTAATTTAGAACCAATTTGAGCCAAATTGGATTTGATCTTGAAATAGATTTGAAGTATTTTGATTGGGCTTACTGTTGGGTGCCAATAACTAGGGAACCATATGCCTAAGAGTCTCTCTCTTGGCGTGTGGATTTAAATCCATGCGCATGTGCCACATGGTGCATGGAGGGAGTTGGCGCCCCTTATCTTGGTCTTATCCATTTTTTATCCATGGATTTTATTCTATGAAAGTTTTCAAAAATCTTAGGAGGTGCCTAAGAGTCCTTCTGAGTATTAAACTCCACGTAGAATAGTTAGGAGAAGAGATAAGGATGAAGCCATGCGCCACCCTTTGGAAGCGCCCCTTTGGACCAAGTCAAATCTCAAGGTTGTTTTGAATTGTTCCACACCCCTTATCTCTTCCACCCTTTCTAAAGTTGGCACCCTCTATCTTGGCCATTGGATGGGCTTCCTTCCAGATCTAAAGGTATGGGTTGATGGTGCCAATAAGAGAAGCATTGCGACTTCTCATTTGAACACCGTAAGTTGAGTTCGAAGAGTCCTTCTGAAATAAGGCGCCTCTTCAACCCAACTTTGATGTCCACATGGCTTTTTCTCATCAAATGGAGTGTGAAAAATTGAGAGGAGGCATGAGATGAGGTGTGAGTGGGCGTGAGATGCTTGGTTTGCACCCCTACGTGCAATGTAAATAGGGGTGCATGCCGAGGAGTCATCGCTCATTCCAAACTCTTCCTTCTTTCTTACAATAGGCTCTTCTTGTCCAATTCTCTTTATTCTTCTTCTCTAGCCTAGACAAGGTTCTGATAAAGGACAAGAAGTCTTCCAAAAGGCTTAGAGAATTATAATAAAAATTAAGGTGATAAGGAGCATGAAAGGAAGGCAAGAAAAGATCCAACAGTGTGACAGTAAAGCCAAGAAAGGAGATTCTACCCAAATTGTATTTAAATTCTGATAAATTAGAATTTAATTACAGAGAATTTTTAATTAAGTGCTAGTGGATTGATCGAGTCCTCATGTGAATCAACGTTGGAGGGTGAACACGTGGGCACCTGATGGAAACCCTAACGGATTGCTGCCGGCGACCAAGCACAAATTAGGGTTTAGTGATAAGAGGTATGTTTCTATACCTTATATTATGATATTAATGCATATTATATGGTTTAAATTCTTATAAGATAATCTTGGAGTTAGATTTTGATTTTATGATTTCATAATAATTGCTTTGAAATCCATGCTTCCGCCTTGACACCAAACCCTACACTTATTTTGTGCGTGGACCACCAGCAAAGGGTACACAATATGCACCCTAAAAGTCACAAAAATTCTAAAAAGAATCTGAATAAATTCAGTGCAAAAAGGAAAGAGTTTTGGATTTCTAAAACTCTATCTCAAAGAATTTGAAATCCAAACTTATTCCTACTTTGATTTGATCCACAACCACTTTTTATGTATGAAAGAAAAGAGAACCTATTGGACATAGGAAAAACCTAGGAGAGGGCTTTTGTTGCACAAAATAAGAGGGCATTGGCATGGAATAAGAGAGAGGGCATAGGGGGGGCTTATGTGGTGCAAGATGGAATCCTAGTTTTACTAGGATTCTATCTTATAACTTGTTTTAATTTGGTTTCTCAAATCAAATCAAACCAAAATTAGATCAATTCAATTAAAATAGGTCTTAACCCAATTAAGAACTTAATTTAATTAGATTAAATTAAATGTAATCTGATTTAATTTTTAATCAAATAGAAATTAGGTTGACTCAAGTCCTAATTGAACTAGGACTAGTTTTTTTCTTGCACTTGGCTTATCCAATAAATCAATTGAACTTGATCTAATCAAGACCAAACTAAATCTAATTAAATCATATTCAATTAGACTTAATCTCAGCCCATTGGCTTAATCAAATTAAATCAATTAGCAATCGAATTGCTAATTGATCCTCCTGCAATACTTGCACTAGGTTAAATGTCAATCGTATTGATCATTTAACCATAGAATGATTCTTAATCGTTGATCAACCATCCGATCGGATTATGAACTCTAATGTGTGTGACATCATAGGTCTGAACCTAAGTTGATAGTACAAGAATAAATTTTTATACCAATCAAAGTGACCATCTAGCAATGATACCCGAAGACGGATAGGTCAAATGTGTAGAACAACATCCTTAGAACCCATACGGATATAGTTTCCATATAATTCATCCCCTTGACCAAAATGATCATAGGACACCTCAGAGTTCAACTGTTAACTCTGATCAGATTGTCCACATTGTATTTCAAAATATCAAATCCATCTGATGGATTATCCTGGCCAAAGTTTTGCTAAATTGAAATACAGTGACTCATTCTTCTCCAACTCTTGGAGTGGTCAATCCCATCTCGATCACACTCTGACTTTGCAAGTACTTGACTATGCTCAGAAGCCTTCCATCACTGAATTAGAAATTCAGTTAGTCCAGTACCAAAGCACAGTGAGTTGCTTGCAAGTCATTGAGGTGATCTCAGGTCTAAGGGACACTTATAACTATATCCCATCAGAGATATTCTCGATAGTAGAATGCTCTGGAGTTGGTCACGTTCAATGACGATGTACCTTTATATCTCACCTATATGCCATACCAATATCTCCATACTTCTTGGTTAAGAGGACAACCAACCCATATGGCCTACAGCGACCTATGCTCGATAGAAGTTGTCATCCTTATTAACAGCCTATCATTTGGTCATGAACAGTTTTAAGAACTAATCGATAAATCCTCTCTTTATCGAATCTAAATAGTCCTAAGGACTTCATCATAACAACGGAGTTCATTAGAAGATAAAATCTTATAATGAAAATGTCAAATATATTTTATTTATTAACAAATCAATTACCATACTTGGTTGCTCAACCATCATCAGCTTGACAATTGGCTTTTGGGACATATTTTTCAATAACTCCTACTTATCCTAAAGCCACTCGGCACAGTATCTAATACCCATCTTCGGCTTGTGGTTGTCGAACTCTTTTATTGCCAGGGCTTTAGTGAAGGGGTCAGCCAGGTTCTCTTTTCTGTCGATCTTTTGAAGGTCGAAGTCACCTCGATCCATAATCTTTCGGACCAGGTGGAAGCGGCGCAAAATATGCTTCATCCGTTGGTGTGCTTTGGGTTCCTTCACCTGAGCTATGGCACCAGTGCTGTCATAGTAGAGTAGGACCGAACCATCGAGGGAGGGTGCTACTCCGAGCTCGGTGATGAATTTTTTTAGCCACATAGCTTTCTTTGCGGCATCCGATGCTGCGATGTACTCTGCTTCACAAGTAGAGTCTGCCACAGTGTGCTGCTTCAACCTCTTCCAGCAGATGGCTCTACCATTCAGAGTAAAGAATAACCTGATACGCTTCTACTGTCATCATGGTCAGATTAAAAGCTAGAGTCTGTGAACCCCACAAGTTTCAAATCTGACTCGCCATAAACCAACCATTGGTCCTTAGTATTTCTCAAATACTCAAGGATGGCTTTAACCACTTTCCAATGGTTTTCTCTAGGATCAGATTGGTATCTACTCACTACTCCAAGTGAGCATGCCATATCTGGTCTTGTACATGTCATGGCGTACATGATAGATTCCACGGCTGAAGCATATGAGACTTTACTCATACGCTCTCTCTCTTCAGGAGTTGTTGGACAATTCTTCTTAGAGAGAAAAATTCTATGGCCTATCGGTAGATAGCCCTTCTTGGAATTCTCCATGCTGAACCTCTTCAGCACAGTGTCTATGTACGTGGACTGGGATAACCCAAGCATCTTTTTAGATCTGTCCCTATAGATCTTCATCCCTAGGATGTAGGATGCTTCACCCAAGTTCTTCATGGAGAACTGCGATGACAACCAAACTTTTATTCTCTGTAGTACAGGGATGTCATTCTTGATTAAGAGAATGTCATCCACGTACAAGATAAAGAATACCACAACTAAATCATTTGCCCATTTATAGATGCATGGCTCTTCTTCATTCTTAACGAAGCCATATGTTTTGATCACCTTATCAAAATGCATGTTCCAACTCTGAGAAGCTTGCTTCAATCTATAAATGGATCTCTAAAGCTTGCACACCTTGGACTCATCTGTGGATGTAAACCCCTCAGGTTGTATTATATACACCTCTTCGGTCAGCTCTCCATTCAGGAAAGCTGTCTTTACATCCATTTGTCAGATTTCATAATCCAGATGGGCAGCTATTGCAAGCATTATCCGAATAAATTTGAGCATTGCCATAGGAGAAAATGTCTCATCATAGTCAATATCATAACGTTGACGATACCCCTTGGCAACCAGATGGACTTTATAGGTCTCCATCTTTTCGTTTGCACCCATTTTCCTTTTGAACACCCATTTACACCTAATGGGTTTAACTCCTTCAAGTGGGTCAACCAATGTCCATACATCGTTGACCTTCATGGACTCCATTTCAGATTTCATGGTTTCAAGCCATTTTTCAAAATCAGATCTCTGCATTACATCCATATAAGTGATCAAATCCTCATCGTTCTCATCGAGTTTGATGGGATCACCGTCCCGGACTAAGAAATCATAGTATCTGTCTGACTAACGTGGTACTCTATCGGATCACCTTAATAGTGTAGGTACATTAGCCTTTGGATCTGATCCAATCAAATCCGACTCAGGTTCAGCTATTGGTGTCTATCTTTTTACCTGTTGAACTTCATCAAGTTCAACCTTAGAGGCAACGATTTCTTCACCAAGAAACTCTTTTTCTAAAAAGATTGCCTTAAGGCTGACGAATACCTTTTGTTCATCAGCATGGTAAAAAAAATATCTTTTGGTCTCTTTGGGGTACTCGATGAATGTGCATTTATCAGACCTAGGTCCAAGTTTGTCTGTGACTAATCGTTTGACATAGGTCGGGCACCCCCAGACCCTAAGGTGTGAAAGTGCTGGCTTACATCCTGTCTATATCTCATATGGAGTCTTAATTATGGACTTACTTGGAACCCTATTTAACAAATAATCAGTCGATTCGAGTGCATATCCCTAGAAGGATATCGACAAGCTGGCAAAACCCATCATGGATCGGACCATGTCTAACAGAGTCCGATTTCTCCTTTCAGACACACCATTATGCTGTGGTGTTCCTGGAGGAGTCCATTGGGAGAGAATCTTATTCTCTCCTAGATATGTGAGAAACTCACTAGAAAGATATTCTCCTCCTCGATCAGATTGAAGAGTTTTAATGCTCTTCCCAGTTTATTTTTCTACTTCACTTCGGAATTATTTGAACATTTCAAATGAATCCGACTTATGTTTCATCAGATAGACATATCTATATCTAGATAGATCATCCGTGAAAGTTATGAAGTAGAAATATCCACCTCTAGCACTTGTGCTCATGGGCCCGCATATATCAGTATGTACTAGGCCCAAGAGCTCAGTAGCTCTCTCACCTTTTTTAGTAAAAGGTGACTGGATCATTTTATCAAGAAGACAGGACTCACAGGTTGGAAGTGATTCACAATCACTGACTTCGAGGATTCTCTCTTGAGTCAACCTATTTATTCTGCTTTTGTTTATATGACCTAGCCTATAGTGCCATAAGTAGATATCCGACACACTATCTAATCTAGAGTGCTTGCCAGTTGAATAGACTACATTAACAGGTTGTGATAACATATACACACCGTTGTTCAAATATCCACAAAAAATAGTAACACCATTCATAATGATATTACAAACTTATTTTTTTATTGCAATTTCATAATCATTTTTGGCCAGAAGGCCTACAAAAATGACATTTAAAAAGAAACTGGGATAGAAATGACAATTATTAAGAATAACGATATGGGATTTAAATACAAGTTTCAAGATTCCTAATGCTAGAACTAGAACTGATCTTCCATCTCCAACATTTAGGAACCTCTCGCCTTGCTCGAATCTCCTACTGATCTGCAACCCCTACATCGAATTGCAAATATGGTAAGGGCTATCGGTATCCAATACCCAGTCAGTTATATCACAAATAGAGAAATTACAAGGAGTTATCATATAAATACCTTGCCCAGCAACAACTTACTGCTTTCTCTGATTGTTCGGATCTAGGGAGGCAATGTACTGGGAACAGTTCCTCTTCCAGTGCCTCTGCTTCTTGCAAAAGAAGCATTCAGCTTGACTCTTATCAGGCTTGATCCTTGTGGTCTGGCCCGGCACTAATGTCCCAACCTGAACTTGTATCTTTTTTACTTTCTTCTTCTTATTCTTCTTCCCTTTATTAAAGGGTCGAGAACCAGAAGACGAACCTCTCACTAAGTTCACCGACTCCTTATGGAGTTGGTGATCCTTCTCTAAGTTCGGAAGCAATCCCAGTAACCTGTGGTAGTTCACTTCAAGCTTTGTCATTTCATAATGAGTGAGGAATGAGAGATAAGACTTGGGCAGCAAGTTTAGTATTGCATCCTTCCCAAGTTGCTCATGCAAGAAAAAGTCAAGCTTGCTCAATCATTCCATCAGCTCAATCACGTACAATACATGATCAGTGACAGAGGCACCATCCCGTATTTTAGTATTGAAGATGGCACAACTAGTCTTGTGCCTCTCCGCATCATCGGGTGTGCCAAAGGCATCCTCCAAAACTTGAAGCATGTCCTTTGGCTGAGCTATTTCGAATCTGTGATTGAACTTGTCACTCATGACAGCCAGCATGATACAGTGCATCGTGGTCCGATCACTGAGCCACTTCTGATAAGTGTCTCTGACTGTTCCACGTGCATTGGCAGTTGGCTCTTTAGGTACAGAATCCATTATCACATATAGGATCCATTCATGCTCCAGGACTATCTTCAACTTTCGATACCAGCTACCGAAGTTGGGTCCCACCAACTTATCATTGTCCAACAATGATCGGAGTGATAGGAAAGTGGCCATATCTGCTCAAAAGAAAACCATAACCTAATTAGTAATTGATTCATTAAACCTAAAGATTTAAACTTTAATCAAAAAGTTTCTCCCACTATTTTATTCGAATTGATAGCCTCTACATCCAATTCGAGGAATTACTCTAATTCCTTAGTGCGTACTAGAATCCACTTGGACTGCACACAAGCCCAACATTGGTTGGCCAACCCATGCATATCTAAGGGTAGGTTCATAACCAATTATTTCTTCAAATAATTTTTAGTAATTTTAATTTTACCCCAAAAACCTAATCAGTAGGCTTTGGCCTCCACTGTAAAGATCCGGTTAGGTCCAACCATTAACATGACCATATTTGGTACATCTAACCAACGAATGATTAAGCCAAACTTTGGTTGGCTCACCTAACCACCATTAGGGAGACACTTCCAAGTCATCATATGATGAGTGATAATTTTATTAGTCAACAAGCACTAGGCCTTTGGGTCTGCAATGATTATTGAGTTAATGGACTCATTATCAAACACCTTAATGAGAGGCTATGACTCAGTTATCTCCATAACTTTGTCATTTTAAGGACCTAATAATTTTAGAGGATTTAAATGATTTAAAGGATGAGGTCAAATAAACTAACTTATCATGATCCTCCCACTGGCTTCACCAAGTCAGCTTAAGGGAGACCATTAAAAGGGCTGGTCTAGGAGCACCTAAATCAGTCACACTGATTTTCTAGCTGACATGGGTCAGCTCGAATAGTCAAGTGATCCGATCAAAACATAATTTCACCAAGAGACCAGGTAAGTTCGATCAGTGGGAGGGTTGGCCAAAGCTTGCCTTAGACACCATAAAAAATGGCCAGGTAAGCGGGCTCCCAATTAAAAACCACCGGTCTGGTTTATCTTAGACACCAATTGATTTAATTAGTTTCGATTAGATCAACCTAACAGTTCATACTAGACCGCTTAGCCAAGAATCAAGTTCATTTGTTTCTCGTTAAAGATAGACTTGACCAACTACAACTATTGTAATTGATCTAGAGAATCCTTGACCTAATCTAAGACAATAATTGATTAGATTTAGTTAATTCTCTAATTAAGTCCATCTTTAATCTAACCATAGGTCTAACCCAATTAATGGACCTAATTCCCACTAACCCATTAACCCAATGTGTTATGATTTGTGTCTTAGGTTCTTCAATTCACAGTCCTAGAACCTAATCAAACAACTTCTTAATTTTTAATTAAGTTTTGGGCTGAGGGTTGGGTTCGACTTTTCAAAAATAATTTTTATATTTATAAAATAATTTTATAATATGGTTCTACCAATCATATTTCATGTTTGATTTATAATTAAGATGCAAATGAAATAAACATGAAACTACTTTAGATCTAATCTAAACAGGTTCATATAATTAAAATAATTTCAACTTTAAATAATTTTTTTGCATAAAAATTATTAACAAAAAGATTTTATTTTGAATTTAAATATTTTTTAAATCTAATAAATTATAAATTTAATCTAGATTATATCTAACAAATTTATAATTAAAGATAGATCTACACGAAAAAGGACAATTTTTGCACTGTAAGGGGTAAACCTTACAGCAGGACAACCTTACAGTTCGTGATTGATCTAAAATTTTAATTTTAGATTTAATAATTATATTATAAATTAGATCTAATCTAAAAAATAATCTAAGCATGTATAAATAATCATGTAATAAACAACCTGGCTCTGATTCCAATTGAAGGAACCAGATCTAGGGTTTCAGGGTTTGATCTTAAAACTTTTTCAAGATCAAACAGTGGAAAACTAAAATAAATAAAATTTTATTTTTTAAAACTAGAGAATCTCAAGATCTAAGATTTTATTACATGATTATTACATAGCATTAAATCAAAAATTAAAATATATAGAGTATGAACTATATGTTGATCATATCAACATGTTTCTATACTACATCTAATGTATATATTAAACAATAGATCAGATCTATTACCTTGCAAGTTAGATATTCTAACCTTGCTAATCCAGGCTTGAGGATGATGTTGCAAACCACACATGCATCCAATCTCTAGGAGTCATCCACACGAGCCCACGAATCTTGATCAGAAGTCCTACTTCAGGAAATCAGCACAGTATGCTAGTACTGCACTGATCCTTCTTCGATGGTTGATCAGGTACCTCCTTCTTCTTGATTTGGGCTCTTCCAAAGATGAGAAGTAGGAGGAGGAGTTTTAGATTTGAGATGCTCTCAGAAAAACTCAAGATGGAGGAAGAGAAGGGATGAAACTAACAACCCTAGAAGAAGACCCTCTTCTTCTTCTCTTTACTCTCTCCTAGATACCCTTTCTTGTGTCTATTATATCTCCATGACCCAAAGGTATTTCCCTTTGATTTTTGGATTCCCCAAACGACTCTCAAATCTCTATAATCACCAAAAATATTGTGAAGAAACTCATTTTATAGAGAGGGATATGATAGAGTCCTTGTCTAGGTCAAATATCTAGTCAAGACTTATCCAAACATAGCAAGATAAGGGGTGCCCAACTCTTGGGCACCTCCTCCTTATTTTCATGCATGGACCACCAGCAAATGGTGCACAATATATGCCCTAAAAACCATAAAAATTCCACAAAAATCTGGATAAATTCGGTGCAAAAAGGAAAGAGTTTTGGATTTCTAAAACTCTATCTCATAGAATTTGAAATCCAAACTTATTCCTACTTTGATTTGATCCACAACCACTTTCCGTGTATGAAAGAAGAGAGAAAACCTATTGGACATGGAAAAGACCTGGGTGAGGGCTTTTGTTACACAAAATAAGAGGAGATTGGCTTGGAATAAGAGAGAGGGCATGAGAGGGGGGCTTATGTGGCGCAAGGTTGAATCCTAGTCTTACTAGGATTCTATCTTATGACTTGTTTTAATTTGATTTCTCAAACCAAATCAAAGTAAAATTAGATTAACTCAATTAAAATAGGTCTTAATCTAATTAGAAATCTAATTTAATCAGATTAAATTAGATTTAAATCTGATTTAATTTTTTAATTAAATTAGAAATTAGGTTGATCCAAGACTTAATTGAACTAGGACTAGTTTTTTCTTGCACTTGGCTTATCCAATAAACTAATTGGACTTGATCCAATCAAATCCAAACCAAATATAATTAAATTATATTCAATTAGACTTAATCTCAGTCCATTGACTTAATCAAATTAAATCAATTAGCAATCAAATTGCTAATCGATCCTCCTGCAACACATGCACTAAGTTAAATGTCAATCGTATTGATCATTTAACCCTAGAATGATTTTTAATCATTGATCAACCATCTGATCGGATCATAAACTCTAATGTGTGTGACCTCATAGGTCTGAACCTAAGTTGATAGTATAAAAATAATTTTTTGTATCAATCGAAGTGACCATCTAGCAATGATACCCGACGACCAAATAGGTCGAATGTGTACAACAACATCCTTAGAACCCATGCGGATATAGTTTTCATATAATTCATCCCCTTGACCAAAATGATCATAGGACACCTTAGAGTTCAACTATCAACTCTGATCAAGTTGTCCACATTGTATTTCAAAATATCAAATCCATCTGATGGATTACCCTGGCCAAGGTTTTGCTAGATTGAAATACAGTGACTCATTCTTCTCTAACTCTTGAAGTGGTCAATCCCATCTCGATCACACTCTGACTTCGTAAATACTTGATTATGCCCAAAAGTCTTCCATCACTGAATTAGAAATTTAGTTAGTCCAGTACCAAAGCACAGTGAATTGCTTGCAAGTCACTGAGGTGATCTCAGATCTAAGAGACACTTATACCTATATCCCATCAGAGACATTCTCGACAGCAGAATACTCTGGAGTTGGTCATGTTCAATGATGATGTATCCTTACATCTCATCTGTATACCATACCAGTGTCTCCACACTCTTTGGTTAAGAGGATAACTAACCCATATGGCCTACAGCGACCTATACTCGATAGAAGCTGTCGTCCTTATTAACAGCCTATCATTTGGTCGTGAATAGTTTTAAGGACTAATCAATAAATTCTTTCTTTATTGAATCTAAATAGTCCTAAAAACTTCATCATAACAACAGAGTTCATTAGAAGATGAAAGCTTATGAAAAAAATGTCAAATATATTTTATTTATTAGCAAATCAATTACCATACTTGGTTGCTCAACCGTCAACAGCTTGACGATTGACTTTTGGGATATATTTCTCAAAAGTTAATCCTATACTACTAGCTTAGGTTCGAACTTATGGGGTCATATGTATTAAAAAATTTGATCAGATCTGATGGCTGAAGAGTCTAACAGGATTGTGACTCTGGTGAAAAGTCCTACTCGGACTAGGACTTTGGGGGAGAGTCCCACTGAAACTGAGACTACCATTTTTAGAGAATTAATTAGTAATTAGATTACTAATTGACTCAATTTAATTGAGCAAAGAGCTTTGAATCAAGTCTAAATGAATTAGATTTAGTTCATCTCTGATTGGGGTTGATATGATCGAACTCAATCATAAGAAAAATTTGATCCTGATTCGATTAGTATTTTAACTGGACTAATTCCTAATTGGATTAAAAATTTGATGAGATATTTAAGTTTCTAATTGGATTAGATTTATTTTTATTAGTGAGTTCAATCCAAATTTGATTTGGATTAGAATCAGAATTAAAAATGAAGAGTCCTTGTCAACTTAGACTCTATTCTTATTTTCTGCACCACCCCTGGATCCATGCCAATTTCTCCATGCCTAATTGGATTTGGATTGTGATATTTGGTGTCATGATAGTGGATCCAATAAGGGTGGGTTGCTATAGCTAATGAGTTATAATATTATCTCTTGCTTGATTTGAATAGGATCTGAATTAGAGATAAGAGGTAAACTAGAAAAAAGATTTTTTGTATATAAAATATTGTTAGTGTCATATTAATTCTTCTCTTGTTTCTCTTGGACAATAATTTAATGTGTGAGACTCTAGAATCCTTCTCCACATTCTAATAATTTTTTTGAAACTTTTTGGGATTGCAAAAGGAGGTTTTGGCATTGACTCTTGGTGCTCTTCTTTGGAAAACCTTAATTCCTAGTCTATAAAAAGGGGTCCTCTCTCTTGGATGTCCTATGATCATTCCCTTGGTGTTTTCTATTTCTAGAGCCTCTTGTCCTCATCTTTGATTCCTCCTCTTGATCTTCTCTAGCTTTGGAGTGTCCAAAGTGTTGGGAATAGTATTCCAAAGCCAATCATCAGCCTGTTGATGGTTGTGCTCATTTTTATATTTGTGCATGAATTATGAATTAATAAAAATTATTTTGGTATTTTTTATCTCAAAATATTTTATCTTCTAATGAACTCCTATGTTGTGGTGAAGTCCTTAGGACTATTTAGACTCGACAAAGGAGGATTTGTCATTTAGTCCTTAAATCTGTTCGTGATCAAATGATACGTTGTTACCAAGGACGACAATGTTTATCAGGCATAGGTCATTATGTGCCATATAGGTTGGTTGTCCTCTTAACCAATGAGTGTGGAGACACTGGTATGGCATACAAGTGAGATGTAAGGGTACATCTGCACTGAACGTGACCGACTCTGGAGCTATTTTTGCTGTCAAGATTTGCTCCGATAGAATATGGGTATAAATATCCCTCTGACCTGAGACCATCATGATGACTTGCAAGCAACTCACAGCACTTAAGCACTGAACTACCTGAATTTCTAATTCAGTGACGGAAGTGTAGGAACCAGATCTAGGGTTTCAGGGTTAGATCTTGAAACTTTTTCAAGATCATACAGCGGAAGACTAAAATAAATCAAAATTATTTTTTAAAATTAGAGAACTCCAAGATCTAAGATCCTATTACATGATTATTACATAGCATTAAATTAGAAATTAAAATATATAAATATAGCATGAACTACATGTTGATCATATCAACATATTTCTATACTACATCTAATGTATGTATTAAACAATAGATCAGATCTATTACCTTGCAAGTTAGATGTTCTTACCTCACTGATCTGGGCTTGAGGATGATGTAGCAAGCTGCACATGCGTTCGGCCTCTAGGAGTCATCCACACGAGCCCACGAATCTCGATCAGAAGTCCTGCTTCAGAAAATCAGCACAGTATGCTAGTACTGCGCTGATCCTTCTTTGATGGTTGATCAGGTGCCTCCTTCTTGATTTGGACTCTTCCAAAGATGAAAAGTAGAAGGAGGAGTTTCAGATCTGAGATGCTCTCAAGAAACTCAAGATGGAGGGAGGAAAGATAAGAAAAACAAACAACCCTAGAAGAAGATCCTCTTCTTCTTCTCGTTTCTCTCTCTAGACATCCTAATTTGTATCTTTTATATCTCCACGACCCAAAGGTATTTCTCTTTGATTTTTGGATGGCTCAAAGGTCTCTCAAATATCTATCTTTTCGAAAATTTCATGAAGAAACTCTTTTTATACAGATAGATATGATAGAGTCCTTGTCTAGGTCAAATACCTAGTCAAGGCTTATCCAAACATGGCAAGTTAAGGGGCGCCCAACTCTTGAGCACCTCCTCCATATTTTCATACATGAATTACTAGAAAAGGGTGCACAATGTATACCCTAAAAGCCATGAAAATTCCAAAAAAAATTTGGATAAATTCGGTGCAAAATTGAAAGAGTTTTGGATTTCTAAAACTCTATCTCATAGAATTCGAAATCCAAACTTATTCCTTTTTTATTTGATCCAAACCACCTTCCATGTAAGAAAGAAGAGAGGAAACCTTTTGTGGACGTGGGAGAGACCTGGGAGAGGGCCTTTGTTGCATAAAATAAGTGGAGATTGGCATTGAATAAGAGAGAGGGCGTGGGGAAGGCTTATGTGGCGCAAGGTGGAATCCTAGTCTTACTAGGATTCTATCTCATGACTTGTTTTAATTTGGTTTCTCAAACCAAATCAAACCAAAATTAGATGAAACCTAATTAAAATAGGTCTTAACCCAATTAAAAATCTAATTTAATCATATTAAATTAGATTTAAATCTAATTTAATTTTTTAATCAAATTAAAAATTAGATTGACCCAAGTCCTAGTTGAACTAGGACTAGTTTTTCCTTGCACTTGGCTTATCCAATAAACCAATTGGACTTGATCCAATCAAGTCCAAACTAAATTTAATTAAATTATATTTAATTAGACTTAATCTCAGCTCATTGGCTTAATCAAATTAAGCCAATTAGCAATCGAATTGCTAATCGATCCTCCTGCAACACTTGCACTGGGTTAAATGTCAATCGTATTGATCATTTAACCCTAGAATGATTCTTAATCGTTGATCAACCATTCGATCGGATCATGAACTCTAATGTGTGTGACCTCATAGGTCTTAACCTAAGCTGGTAGTACAGAAATAAATTTTTGTACCAATCGAAGTGACCATCTAGCAATGGTACCCAACGACCGGATAGGTCGAATGTATAGAACAACATCCTTAGAACCCATACGGATATAGTTTTCATATAATTCATCTCCTTGACCAAAATGATCATAGGACACCCTAGAGTTCAACTGTCAACTCTGATTAGGTTGTCCACATTGTATTTTAAAATATCAAAACCATCTGATGGATTATCCTGGCCAAGGTTTTGCTAAATTGAAATACAGCGACTCATTCTTCTCCAACTCTTGGAGTGGTCAATCCCATCTCGATCACACCTTGGCTTCGTAAGTACTTGACTGTGCCCAGAAGCCTTCCATCCCTGAATTAGAAATTCAGTTAGTCCAGTACCAAAGCACAATGAGTTGCTTGCAAGTCACTGAGGCGATCTCAAGTCTAAGGGACACTTATACCTATATCCCATCAGAGACATTCTCGACAGCAGAATACTCTGGAGTTGGTCACGTTCAATGATGATGTACCCTTACATCTCACCTGTATGCAATACCTGTGTCTCCACACTCCTTGGTTAAGAGGACAACCAACCCATATGGCCTACAGCGACCTATGCTCGATAGAAGCTATCGTCCTCATTAACAGCTTATCATTTGATCGTGAACAGTTTTAAGGACTAATCGATAAATTTTTTCTTTATCAAACTTAAATAGTCCTAAGGACTTCATCATAACAATGAAGTTTATTAGAAGATGAAATCTTATGATGAAGATGCCAAATATATTTTATTTATTAACAAATCAATTACAATACTTGGTTGCTCAACCGTCAACAGCTTGACGATTGGCTTTTGGGACACATTTCCCAATAACTCCCACTTGTCCTAAAGCCACTCGGCACAGTATCTAATACCCATCTTCGACTTGTGGTTGTGAAACTCCTTTATCGCCAGGGCTTTAGTGAAGGGGTCGGCTAGGTTCTCCTTTCCGTCGATCTTCTGAAGGTCGACGTCACCTCGATCCATGATCTCTCGGACCAGGTGGAAGTGGCGCAAGATGTGCTTCATCCACTGATGTGCTTTGGGTTCTTTCGCCTGAGCTATGGCACCAGTGCTGTCGTAGTAGAGCAGGACTGAACCTTCGAGGGAGGGTGCTACTCTGAGCTCGATGATGAATTTTTTAGCCACACAGCTTCCTTCGCGGCATCCGATGCTGCGATGTATTCCGCTTCACAAACAGAGTCTGCCACAGTATGCTGCTTGAAACTCTTCCAGCAGATGGCTCCACCATTTAGAGTAAAGATATAACCCGACACGCTCCTGCTGTCATCATGGTCAGATTGGAAGCTAGAGTCTATGAACCCCACAAGTTTCAAATCTGACTCGCCATAAACCAACCATTGGTCCTTAGTATTTCTCAAATACTTAAGGATGGCTTTAACACTTTCCAGTGATTTTCTCCAGGATCAGATTGGTATCTACTCACTACTCCTAGTGAGTATGCCACATCTGGTCTTGTACATATCATGGCGTACATGATAGATCCCACGGCTGAAGCGTATGGGACTCTACTCATACGCTCTCTCTCTTCAGGAGTTGTCGGACAATCCTTCTTAGAGAGAGAAATTTCTTGGCCTATCGGTAGATAGCCCTTCTTGGAATTCTCCATGCTGAACCTCTTCAGCACAGTGTCTATGTACAAGGACTGGGATAACCCAAGCATCCTTTTAGATCTATCCCTATAGATCTTCATCCCTAGGATGTAGGATGCTTCACCCAAGTCCTTCATGGAGAACTGTGATGACAACCAAACTTTTATTCCCTATAGTGAGGGGATGTCATTCTCGATTAAGAGAATGTCATCCACGTACAAGACAAGGAATATCACAACTGGACCATTTGCCCATTATAGATGCAGGGCTCTTCTCCATTCTTAATGAAGCCATACATTTTGATCACCTTATCAAAATGCATATTCCAACTCCGAGAAGCTTGCATCAATCCATAAATGGATCTCTGAAGCTTGCACATCTTAGACTCATCTGTGGATGTAAACCCCTCAGGTTGTATCATATACACCTCTTCGGTCAGCTCTCCATTCAGGAAAGCTGTCTTTACATCCATCTGCCAGATCTCATAATCCAGATGGGCAGCTATTGCAAGCATTATCTGAATGAATTTGAGCATTGCCACAGGAGAAAACGTCTCGTCATAGTCAATACCATAACGTTGACGATACCCCTTGGCAACCAGACGCTCTTTATAGGTCTCCACCTTTCCGTCTGTGCCCCTCTTCCTTTTGAAGACCCATTTACACCCAATGGGTTTAACCCCTTCAGGTGGGTCAACCAATGTCCATACATCGTTGACCTTCATGGACTCCATTTCGGATTTCATGGCTTCAAGCCATTTCTCAGAATCAGATCTCTGCATTGCATCCATATAGGTGATCGGATCCTCATTATTCTCATCAAGTTCGATGGGATCATCATCCCGGACCAAGAAACCGTAGTATCTGTCCGGCTGATGTGGTACTCTATCGGATCGCCTTAATGGTGCAGGTACATTAGGCTCCGAATCTGATCTAATCATATCCAACTCAAGTTCAGCTATTGGTGTCAGTCCTTCTACCTGTTGAACTTCATCAAGTTCAACCTTAGAGGCAACGGTTCCTTCACCAAGGAACTCCTTTTCTAAAAAGATTGCCTTAAGGCTGACGAACACCTTTCGTTCATCAGCATGGTAGAAAAAATATCTTTTTATCTCTTTGGGGTACCCTATGAATGAGCATTTGTCAGACCTAGATCCAAGTTTGTCTGTGACTAATAGTTTGACATAGGCCGGGCACCCCCAGACCCTAAGGTGTGAAAGTGCTGGCTTACGTCCTATCCATATCTCATATGAGTCTTAATTACAGACTTACTTGGAACTCTGTTTAACAGATAACAGGCCGATTCGAGTGCATATCCTCAGAAGGATATGGCAAGCTAGCAAAATCCATCATGGATCGGACCATGTCTACCAGAGTCCGATTCCTCCTTTCAGACACACCATTATGCTGTGGTGTTCCTGGAGGAGTCCATTGGGAGAGAATTCCATTCTCTCCTAGATATGTGAGAAATTCACTAGAAAGGTATTCTCCTCCTCGATCAGATGAAGAGTTTTAATACTCTTTCCAGTTTATTTTTCTACTTCACTTCGGAATCGTTTGAACATTTCAAATGAATCCGACTTATGTTTCATCAGATAGACATATCCATATCGGATAGGTCTTCCGTGAAACTTATGAAGTAGAAATATCCACCTCTATCACTGGTGCTCATGGGCCCGCATACATCAGTATGTACTAGGCCCAAGAGCTCAGTAGCTCTCTCACCTTTTTCAGTAAAAGGTGACTTGGTCATTTTACCAAGAAGACAGAACTCATAGGTTGGAAGTGATTCACAATCACTGACTTCGAGGATTCCCTCTTGAGTCAACCTATTTATTCTGTTCTTATTTATATGACCTAGCCTACAGTGCCATAAGTAGATATCTGACATACTATCTAATTTAGGGTGCTTGCCAGTGAATAGACTCTTATCGGGCTTGATCTTTCTGGTCTGGCCCTGCACTGATGTCCCAGCCTGAACATGCACCTTCTTCTTTCTTCTTCTTATTCTTCTTTCCTTTCTTAAAAGGTCAGAACCAGAAGACGAACCTCCCACTAAGTTCACCGACTCCTTGTGAAGTTGGTGATCCTTCTCAAAGTTCTGAAGCAACCCCAATAACCCATGGTAGTTCTCTTCAGGCTTTGTCATTCTATAATGAGTGAGGAATGGGAGATAAGACTTGGGCATGAGTTTAGTATTGCATCTTTCCCAAGCTGCTCATGCAAGGGAAAGCCGAGCTTGCTCAATCATTCCATCAGCTCGATCATGTACAATACATTATCAGTGATAAGGCACCATTCCGCATTTTGGCGTTGAAGATGGCACAACTAGTCTTGTGCCTCTCTACATCATCGGGTGTGCCAAAGGCATCATCCAACACTTGAAGCATGTCCTTTGGCTGAGCCATCTCGAATCTGCGACTGAACTCATCACTCATGACAGCCAGCATGATACAGCGCACCATGGTCCGATCACTGAGCCACTTCTGGTAAGTGTCTCTGACTATTCCACGTGCATTGGCAGCTAGCTCCTTAGGTGCAGGATCCATTATCACATATAGGATCTATTCATGCTCAAGGACTATCTTCAACTTTCAGTACCAGCTACCGAAGTTGGGTCCCACCAACTTATCATTGTCTAACAATGATCGGAGCAATAGGGAAGTGGCCATATTTACACAAAGGAGAACCATAACCTAATTAGTAATTGATTCATTAAACCTAAAGATTTGGACTTTAATCAAAAAGTTTCTCCCACTATTTTATTCGAATTGGTAGCCTCTACCTCCAATTCGAGGAATTACCCTAATTCCTTAGTGGGTACTAGAATCCACTTAGACTGCACACAAGCCCAACTTTGGTTGGCCAACCCATATACATCTAAGGGTAGGTTCATAACCAATTGTTTCTCTAAACAATTTCTAGTAATTTTAATTTTGCCCCAGAAACCTAATCAGTAGCTTTGGCCTCCATTGTAAGGATCAGTTAGGTCCAACCATTAACATGATCATACTTGGTGTATCTAACCAACGAATGATTAAGTCCAACTTTGGTTGGCTCACCTAACCACCATTAGAGAGACACTTCCAAGTCGTCATATGATGAGTGAAAATTCTATTAGTCAACAAGCACCAGGCCTTTGGGTCTGCAATGATTATTGAGTTAATGGACTCATTATCAAACACCTTAATGGGAGGCTATAACTCAGTTATCTCCATAACTTTATCATTTTAAGGACCTAATAATTTTAGAGGATTTAAATAATATAGAGGATGAGGTCAGATGAACCAGCTGATCATGATCCTCCCACTGGCTTCACCAAGTCAGCTTAAGGGAGACCATTAAAAGGGCTGGTCTAGGAGCACCTAAATCAGTCACACTGATTTACCTAGCTGACATGGGTCAGCTCGAATAGTCAAGTGATCCGATCAAAACATAATTTCACCAAGAGGCCAGGTAAGTTCGATCAGTGGGAGGGTCTGCCAAAGCTTGCCTTGGACACCATCAGAAATGGCCAGGTAAGCGGGCTCCCAATTAAAAACCACCGGTCTGGTTTACCTTAGACACCAACTGGTTTAATTAGTTTCGATTAGATCAACCTAACAGTTCGTGCTAGACCGCTTAGCCAAGAATCAAGTCCATTTGGTTCTCGTTAAAGACATGGACTTGACCAACTACAACTATTGTAATTGATCTAAAGAATCCTTGACCTAATCTAAGACAACAATTGATTAGATTTAGTCAATTCTCTAATTAAGTCCATCTTTAATCTAACCATAGGTCTAACCCAATTAATGGACCTAATTTCACTAACCTATTAACCCAATGTGTTATGATTTGTGTCTTAGGTTCTTCAATTCACAATCCTAGAACCTAATCAAACAACTTCTTAATTCTTAATTAAGTTTTGGGCTGAGGGTTGGGTTCGGCTTCTCAAAAAATAATTTTTATATTTGTAAAATAATTTTACAATATGATTCTACCAACCATATTGTATGTTTGATTCATAATCAAGATACAAGTGAAATAAACATAAACTACTTTAGATCTAATCTAAACAGGTTTATGTAATTGAAATAATTTCAACTTTAAACAATTTCTTTGCACAAAAATTATTAACAAAGAGATTTTATTTCAATTTAAACATCTTTTAAATCTAATAAATCATAAATTTAATCTAGATCATATCTAACAAATTTATGATTAAAGATAGATCTACACAAACTAGGACAACCTTTGCACTGTAAGGGATAAACCTTACAGCAGGACAACCTTGCAGTTTGTGATTGATCTAAAATTTTAATTTTAGATTTAATAATCAGATTATAAATTAGATCTAATCTAAGAAATAATCTAAGCATATATAAATAATCATGTAATAATGAACCTAGGCTCTGATACCAATTGTAGGAACCAGATCTAGGATTTCAGGGTTAGATCTTGAAACTTTTTCAAGATCATACAGCGGAAGACTAAAATAAATCAAAATTATTTTCTAAAATCAAAGAATTCCTAGATCTAAGATCTTATTACATTATTATTACATAGCATTAAATCAAAAATTAAAATATATAAATATAGCATGAACTACATGTTGATCATATCACATGTTTCTATACTACATCTAATGTATGTATTAAACAATAGATCAGATCTATTACCTTGCAAGTTAGATGTTCTAACCTCACTGATCTAGGCTTGAGGATGATGTAGCAAGCTGCACATGCATCCGGCCTCTAGGAGTCATCCACACGAGCCCACGAATCTCGATCAGAAGTCCTGCTTCAGGAAATCAGCACAGTATGCTAGTACTGCGCTGATCCTTCTTTGATGGTTGATCAGGTGCCTCCTTTTTCTTGATTTGGACTCTTTCAAAGATGAAAAGTAGAAGGAGAAGTTTTAGATCTGAGACACTCTCAGGAAACTCAAGATGGAGGGAGGAAAGATATGAAAAACAAACAACCCTAGAAGAAGACCCTCTTCTTCTTCTCGTTTCTCTCTCTAGACACCCTAACTTGTATCTTTTATATCTCCACGACCCAAAGGTTTTTCTCTCTGATTTTTGGATGGCTCAAAGGTCTCTCAAATATCTATCTTCTTCGAAAATTTCATGAAGAAACTCTTTTTATGCAGATAGATATGATAGAGTCCTTGTCTAGGTCAAATACCTAGTCAAGGCTTATCCAAACATGGCAAGTTAAGGGGCGCCCAACTCTTGAGCACCTCCTCCATATTTTCATGCATGGATTACTAGCAAAGGGTGCACAATGTATACCCTAAAAGCCATGAAAATTCCAAAAAAAAATTGGATAAATTCGGTGCAAAATTGAAAGAGTTTTGGATTTCTAAAACTCTATCTCATATAATTCGAAATCCAAACTTATTCCTTTTTATTTGATCCAAACCACCTTCCATGTAAGAAAGAAGAGAGGAAACCTTTTGTGAACGTGGGAGAGACCTGGGAGAGGGCTTTTGTTGCACAAAATAAGTAGAGATTGGCATTGAATAAGAGAGAGGGCGTGGGGAAGGCTTATGTGGTGCAAGGTGGAATCCTAGTCTTACTAGGATTCTATCTCATGACTTGTTTTAATTTGGTTTCTCAAACCAAATCAAACCAAAATTAGATCAACCTAATTAAAATAGGTCTTAACCCAATTAAGAACCTAATTTAATCAGATTAAATTAGATTTAAATCTGATTTAATTTTCTAATCAAATTAGAAATTAGAATGACCCAAGTCCTAGTTGAACTAGGACTAGTTTTTCCTTGCACTTGGCTTATCCAATAAACCAACTGGACTTGATCCAATCAAGCCCAAACTAAATCTAATTAAATTATATTTAATTAGACTTAATCTCAGTCCATTGGCTTAATCAAATTAAGCCAATTAGCAATCAAATTACTAATCGATCCTCCTGCAACACTTGCACTGGGTTAAATGTCAATCGTATTGATCATTTAACCCTAGAACGATTCTTAATTGTTGATCAACCATCTGATCGGATCATGAACTCTAATATGTGTGACCTCATAGGTCTGAACCTAAGCCGGTAGCACAGGAATAAATTTTTGTACCAATCGAAGTGACCATCTAGCAATGGTACCCGATGACCGGATAGGTCGAATGTATAGAACAACATCCTTAGAACCCATGCAGATATAGTTTTCATATAATTCATTCCCTTGACCAAAATGATCATAGGACACCCCAGAGTTCAACTGTCAACTCTGATCAGGTTGTCCACATTGTATTTCAAAATATCAAATCCATCTGATGGATTACCCTGGCCAAGGTTTTGCTAAATTGAAATACAGCGACTCATTCTTCTCCAACTCTTGGAGTGGTCAATCCCATCTCGATCACACTCTGACTTCGTAAGTACTTGACTGTGCCCAGAAGCCTTCCATCCCTGAATTAGAAATTTAGTTAGTCCAGTACCAAAGCACAGTGAGTTGATTGCAAGTCACTGAGGCGATCTCAAGTCTAAGGGACACTTATACCTATATCCCATCAGAGACATTCTCGACAGCAGAATACTCTAGAGTTGGTCACGTTCCATGATGATGTACCCTTATATCTCACCTGTATGCCATACCAGTGTCTCCACACTCTTTGGTTAAGAGGACAACCAACCCATATGGCCTACAGTGACCTATGCTCGATAGAAAGCTGTCGTCCTTATTAACAGCTTATCATTTGGTCGTGAACAGTTTTAAGGACTAATCGATAAATCCTCTTTTTATCGAACTTAACTAGTCCTAAAGACTTTATCATAACAACGGAGTTCATTAGAAGATGAAAGCTTATGATGAAGATGCCAAATATATTTTACTTATTAACTAATCAATTACAATACTTGGTTGCTCAACCGTCAACAGCTTGACGATTGGCTTTTTGGGACACATTTCCCAGCAGGAAGGCTGCTGGGTGTAGTCAAGTACTTGACTTGTCAGTGCGTGTGTCAAGATGGGATTGACCACTCCAGTTTTAGAGCTGTGTACAGTCGTGTTTCAATTTAGCAAAACCTTAGCCAAGGTAGTCCTAGTGAAGAGTCACAGGACTGTTTGAGTTGAGCATGATTCGGATGATCTGATCAGGGTTGACAGTTTAACTCTGAGTCATCCTAAACATAAGGGTCAAAAGGATTAATTATATAGTAACCATATTCATGTAGGTTCTGAGTGTTGCGATTGTGACTCTTCAACCTATCCGGACATCGGGTACCATTGCTAGATGGTCACTTCGATTAGTACAGGAATTGGTTCCTGTGCTACCGGCTTAGGTTCGAACCGGTGGGGTCACACACATTAGAGGTTCCTATCTGATCTGATGGCTAGTGTAGAATTCTATATGTTTGAGACTCAGTGATTGAGAATCAAGATTCTCTGATCATGAGTTCCACAGATTATGGGTATCGGGGTCAAGAGTCCCACTGGTTGGGACTTTTCGATCAGGGTTACATATCGATGAATTCTGATCCCCGATTGCCCATCAGATTTAGACTCAGTATTTATGAGAAATTTAATTAGTGATTTGATCATTAATTAACTCAATTTGATTGAGTAATTATTTTTGGATCAAGTCCAATTGAATTGGATTAAGTTGGGTTTGACCCAATTTGGTTAAGAGTTGACCTAATCATCAAGATCGTTTGGTCCCTGATTTGATCAGGGGTTGGGCTTAGTCAATTCCTAATTTGATTAAGATTTTATTGAGCCTAATTATGCCTAATTTAGTTGGATTTAAATTAGTCTAATTGGACCTAACTTATTTGGTTCAATTAGGTTGGTTTAAATAATGAAACCACCTTGACCCAATCTCCATGCGCCACCTCACTTCCATTGCACCCATTTGAATTCATGAGAAGGAACTTCTCATGAATTATTTCCTCATGCCAAGCCCTCTCCACGCCCCACTTTAATGTGCCAAATGAATGGATAAGAATGATTGGTTGGCCATTCAAATTCAAAATAAAGTTTGAATTTGAATGGGCAATCAATCTTTGCACCTTATCCCTTTTTCTACGCCCCATTTATTACATGAGAAAAGGTTTCTCATGAAATCACTCCATACACAATTTAAGCCACGCCTCACGCCTTTAGTGGATAAGGGATGAGTTGGTGTCCATTTGAATTCAAAATTTGATTTGAATTCAAATGTGCAATTACTCATCTTTATCCTTTCTTTTGGATAAGACGTTTGACGTTGTTATAAAAGGAGGAGAAGAGTGGGGCATGTAAGAAGAAGATTTTTGGAGAAAAATTCTGGGGTGTGAGGAAGTCTTGTGCATGAGAAGAAAGTCCATATCCTTCCAAGAGAAAAAGAAAGAAAAGAAAGAAAAGTGGGTGCAAGGTTTCTGGTGAGTTTCCTAGAGTTTTAGCCTGGGGTTCGGGAAGTGAGAAGGTGAGCTACGAGTGTCATGAGCCCATAAATTTTAGAGAGATCTTCAACATCCTCTCAAGCACGTCTGTTGATGAATTGGAGCATCCGAAGAATCGACAGACATCGATCGAAGGAGTTCGATCAGCATCGACCGTCAAAAAGGCTCTACAACGAGCTAGCACTCGTGAGGAGTCGATCAGACCGAGAGCTTCATATGGACAATCCACAGAGGGTAGACACGCTGTGTGGCTATATCGCGATGATCAGACTCTCCCGATGGTGATCAGATTGTGGCGATCTACTACCTGCATAAAGGTATTGTGTTCTGAACACATTATAGTAAAGTGTTTACTGTTCGAATTTGAATTTCAAATTTGAATGCATGCATGCTATATATCATATTTAGATCCTACTGTAGGGTAAATTCATATTAATTAATTAAATTAATTAATATTTTTTCACTGTAAAATCATAATTTTGAAAAAGTTTTAAAATTATCATTTTACCCCTTCACTGAATTTCGCTACAAATGGTATCAGAGCGGGTTCTTAGATATGATATATATATTTGCATGCGTAGATTAAGTTGTAATCTAAAAGTTTAAATTTAAAATTTGAAATTCAAAATTTTAAAATTTGAATTTTAAAATTTGAAATTCAAAATTTAAAATTTTAAAAAAAATTGAAATTCAAAAATTTGAAATTTGAAATTTGTTTAAAATTTGAAATTCAAAATTTAAATTTTGAAATTTAAATTTTGAAATTGATATATTTAGATATACTTGATCCAAGTAGCAAGTAATCGAATTGGGTTGGTTGCCATGGCCGTCCGGTCATAGGAGAAAAGCAGGGTTTAAAGGCCCTCTCCTCCCATTCGATAGGGTCTCCTATGGTGGTAGGGGTGCCGCTGCAATTATATTCCATGCAAATGAAGCAGCGAAAGAAATTAATTATAAAGGTTCAATTGTGAAATTTATCATGAATGTGTTAGATTAGATCTAAAGGAATATTCCTGATTTCTTTTGATTGAGTTATTTTCTGTTATGTAATTAGCAATAGGATTGCTATTTATGAAATGTGCTGATCTATTTGTGAAATGAGTCAACATACTTGGTGAACAGAAAATAAAATCTTTCAAATTTGAAAATTATTTTTGAAATGCCAAATTCTGACCTATCAGCCCAAATACTTAATTAAAAGAATTAAGTATTGTCTAGTAGGTCTAGAATTATGAATTAAGACCTAAGACAATTGCATAAACTTGTGGATCAATGGGTTAGATGGATTAGGTCCATAATTGGGTTAGACCTAAGGTTAGCTTAAAGAAATGGACTAAATTAGAGTAATTGGTCAAATCTAATCAAAAGTTAAATTAGATTAGGTCAAGGATACTCTAGACTCAACTCCAATAGTTGTAGTTGAATGGGTCCATGTCTTTAACTAGACCAAGATGGACTTAATTCATGGCTACGTGATGGAATCCTATTTACTAAGTTGATCAAATTAAAACTAATGAACCGGTTGGTGTCTAAGGAAGTTTGGCATTTTGACCAGTGGTTTTTAAGTGGGAGCTACTCACAGTGATTCGATCTCTGACAAGTTAATGGCTTATCCCCACCACTGATCTCACTTACCTGGCCAACCTGATGAATTAGGTTTTCATTAAATTACTTGGTGATTAGGGCTCACCCATGTCATTAGGTAAATCTGTTTGACTGATTTAGGTGCTCCTAATGCTAGCTTTAATTAAATTCTTTTTAATCTGACTTGGTGAAGTCAATGGGAGGATTGAAATTGGCTGGATATTTTCTTCTCATCTTTCCTTTAATAAAATCCTCAAAAATTATTAGGTCCCTAAAAATGATTAAGTTATATTGATAACTAAGTCATAGCCTCCCATTAAGTGAGTGATAATGAGTCCATTAGTTTAATAATCATTGGAGGCCCAAAGGCCTGGTGCTTATTGACTAATGGAATTATCATTCATAATATGATAATTTGGTTTGAGTCTTTCTGATGGTGATCAGGTTGGCCGGCCAAAGTCGGGCCTTATCATTTGTTGGTCCGATTCATCAAATCAAATCATGTTAATGGTTGGACCTAACCAGATCTTTTCAGTGGAGGCCAAAGCCTACTGATTAGGTTCTGGGGCAAAATCAATTATTAAAAGTTGTTTAGAGAAACAACTGGTTATGAATCTACCCATAGATACACATGGGTTGACCAACCAAAGTTGGGCTCATGTGTAGTCTGTGTGGATTCTAGTACCCACTAAGGAATTAAAGTAATTCTCGAATTGGAGGTTGAGGCTACCAGTTCGTAAAAATACTGGGAGAAACTTTAGACTAAAGTCTAAGTCTTTAGTATTAATAATTTATGTACTAATATAGGTCTGATTTTCTTTTATGCAACTATGGCCACTACCCTATAGCTTCGGTCATTATTAGATAATGACAAGCTCATGGGACCTAATTTCGATAGCTGGTATCGAAAATTAAAAATCATCCTTGAGCATGAGCAGATTCTTTATGTAGTAATGGATCCGGCACCTGAGGAGCCAGTCCCAAATGTTAGAGGGACGGTCCAAGACACTTATCAGAAGTGGTTCAACGACCGCACCACTGTTCGGTGCATTATGCTGGCGGCAATGAATGATGAGTTCAGCCGTAGGTTCGAGAACGTCCAGCCACAGGAGATGCTTCAAATGTTGAACGACTCCTTTGGCATGCCTGACGATGTTGAAAGGTACAAAACTAGTTATGCCATTTTCAATGCTCGGATGAGGGATGGAGCCTCAGTCACTGATCATGTACTGTACATGATCGAAATGATTGAGCACCTTAGTAAACTGGGTTTTCCCCTGCACAAGCAGCTCGGTAAGGATGCGATCCTTAATTCTCTGCCCAAGTCCTTCCTTCCCTTCCTTACTCATTTTCGAATGACAAAGCCTGCAGTGAACTACCACGGCTTGTTGGGGTTGTTGCAGAACTTTGAGAAGAATCACCAGCTCCATAAGGAGTCGGTGAATGTTGTGGGAGGGTCTTCTTCTGGTCATCGACCCTTTAAGAAAGGAAAGAAGAACAAGAAGAAGAAGAATAAGAAGGTGCAGCTGCATACTGGGACGTCTGCACAGGGTCAGACCAAGAAGTGCAAGTCTGACCAGAGCCAGGCGGAGTGCTTCTTTTGCAAGAAGCAGGGGCACTGGAAGATGAACTGTCCTCTATACATTACCTCCCTGGACCCGAACAGGCCGAAGAAGAAGCAAGGTACTTATATGATAACACCTTGCAACTTTTCATTTGTGATACTACTGCTTGGGTATTGAATATCGGAAGCCCTTATCATATTTGCAATTCGATGCAAGGTCTGCAGGTCAGTAGGAGATTTGATGAAGGCGAGAGATTCCTGAACGTTGGAGATGGAAGCAAAGTTCCAGTTCTAGCATTAGGAATCATGAACCTTGTAATCAATTCTCGAAACATAATTCTGAGTGAATGTCACTATTGTCCAAGCTTTTTATTAAATATTATTTCTGTAGGCCTTTTGGCCATGAGCGGTTATCAATTTTTAATAAAAGGAAACATTTGCAATATCATTTTGAATGGTGTTACAATATTTGTTGGACAACTTAATAATGGAATTTACTTTCTATCATAACCTGTTAATGTGGTTCAAACCTTCGGTAAATGCCCTAGAATAGATTATGTGTCAGAAGTCTACCTTTGGCACTGTAGGCTAGGTCATATCAATAAGAACAGGATAAACAGGTTGGCTCAAGAAGGAATTCTTGAAGTAGGTGATTGTGAATCACTTCTAATCTGTGAGTCCTGTCTTCTTGGTAAATTGACCAAATCACCTTTTATTGGAAAAAGTGAGCGAGCCAGTGAACTCTTGGGTTTGGTACATTCTGATGTATGTGGACCCATGAGCTCAAGTGCAAGAGGTGGATATTTCTACTTCATAACCTTCATAGATGACCTATCGTGGTATGGGTATGTCTATTTAATGAAGCATAAATCGGAGTCATTTGAAATGTTCAAACTATTCTGAAATGAGGTAGAAAAACAAACTGGAAAGTGTATTAAAACTCTTCGATCTGATCGAAGAGGTGAATACCTTTCCAATGATTTTCTAACATATCTTGGGGAGAATGGGATTCTCTCTCAGTGGACTCCTCTTGGAACACCACAACATAATGGTGTATCTGAAAGGAGGAATCGGACCTTGTTGGACATGGTTTGATCCATGATGGGATTTGCTGGTCTATCAATCTCCCTCTGGGGATATGCGCTCGAATTGGCTTGTTACCATCTAAATAGAGTTTCGAGTAAGTCTGTAACCAAAATACCATATGAGATATGGATAGGACGAAAGCCAGTACTCTCGCACCTTAGGGTTTGGGGGTGTCCGGCTTATGTTAAATATTTAATTATGGACAAGCTTGGACCTAGGTTTGACAAGTGTAATTTTATAGAGTACCCAAAAGAGATCAAAGGGTATTACTTCTACCTAGTTGATGAGCAAAAAGTGTTTGTCAACCTTAAGGCAATCTTTTTGGAAAAGAAGTTTCTTGGTGAAGGGACTGTTGCCTCTAAGATCGAACTTGACGAAGTTCGGTAGGTGGAAAAATTGACATAAGTTGCTAAACCTGAACCAGATTTGGTTAGATCAGATCCGGAGCCCATTGTTCAAGCACCCTTAAGGCGATCTGGTAGAATACCATGTCAACCGGACAGATACTATGGTTTCTTGGTCCGGGATAGCGATCCTATCGAACTTGATGAAAATGATGAGGATCCGAACACCTACATGGATGCAATGCAGAGACTCGACTCTGAGATATGGCTGGAGGCCATGAAATCCAAAATAAAGTCCATGAAGGTCAACGATGTGTGGACATTGGTTGACCCACCCGAAGGAGTAAAATCCATAGGGTGTAAGTGGGTCTTCAAGAGGAAGAGGGGTACAGACGGAAAGGTGAAAACCTATAAAGCCCATCTGGTTGCCAAGGGATATCGTCAACGTTATGATATAGACTATGACGAGACATTTTCTCCTATGGCAATGCTCAAATCCATTCAGATTATACTTGCGATAGCTGCCCATCTGGACAATGAAATCTGACAGATGGATGTGAAGACAGCTTTCCTAAATGGAGAGCTGGATGAAGAGGTGTATATGATATAACCTAAAGGATTCACATCCACAGATGAGTCTAAGGTGTGCAGGCTACAGAGGTCCATTTATGGACTTAAGCAAGCATCACGGAGTTGAAACATATGTTTTGATAGGACGATCAAGATGTATGGCTTCGTTAAGAACGAAGAAGAGCCCTGCATTTATAAGTGGGCTAATGGTCCAGTAGTAGTATTTCTTGTATTATATGTGGATGACATTCTCTTAATCGGGAATGATGTCCCTGTATTACAGAAAATAAGGATTTGGCTGTCGTCACAGTTCTCCATGAAGGATCTGGGAGAAGCTTCCTACATCCTAGGGATGAGGATCTATAGGGATAGATCTAAAAGGTTGCTTGGTTTATCTCAGTCTACGTACATTGATACTATGCTGAAGAGGTTCAGTATGGAGAATTCCAAGAAAGGCTATCTTTCGATAGGCCATGAAAATTCTCTCTTGAAGAGGGATTATCCGACAACACCTCAAGAGAGAGAGCGTATGGGTAGGATTCCATATGCTTTGACAGTGGGATCTATCATGTACGCCATGACATGTACACGACCAGATGTGGCATACTCACTAGGGGTAGTGAGTAGATACCAATCTAATCCAGGGAAGAATCACTGGAAGGTTGTTAAAACCATCCGAAGTATTTAAGAAATACTAAAGACCAGTGGCTTGTTTATGGTGAATCCGACTTGAGACTTATAGGGTTTACAGACTCTAGTTTTCAGTCTGATCACGATGACAGTAAAAGTGTGTCGGAATTTATTTTTACCTTTAATAGTGGGGCTATCTGCTGAAAAAGTTTCAAGCAGCACACAGTGGCTGATTCAATTTGCGAGGTGGAGTATGTCGCCACATCAGATGCTGCCAAAGAAGCAGTGTGGCTGAGAAAATTCATCACCGAGGTTGGAGTAGCACCCTCTCTTGTTGGTCCAGTTCTGCTCTACTGTGATAGCTCTGAAGCCATTGCTCAGGTGAAGGAACCAAAGGCAAACCAGTAGATGAAGCATATTCTATGTCGCTACCATCTCATCCGAGAAATAGTAGATCGAGGTGACGTCGATCTTCAGAAGATCGACGGAATGGAGAACCTAGCTGATCCATTCACTAAAGCCATTACGGTGAAGGAGTTCGACAACTACAAGTCAGAGATGGGTATTAGATACTACACCGATTGGCTTTAGGCCAAGTGAAAGATTGTTGGGAATAGTGTCTCAAAGCCAATCGTCAACCTGTTGATGGTTGTACTCATTTTTATATTTATACATAAATTATGAATTAATAAAAATTATTTTGATATTTTACATCATAAAATGTTTCATCTTCTAATGAACTCCTATGTTGTGGTGAAGTCCTTACGACTATTTAGACTCGACAAAGGAGGATTTATCGTTTAGTCCTTAAATCTGTTCGCGACCAAATGATACGTTGTTACCAAGAACGACAATGTTTATCAAGCATAGGTCATTGTGTGCCATATAGGTTGGTTGTCCTCTTAACCAATGAGTGTGGAGACACTGGTATGGCATACAGGTGAGATGTAAGGGTACATCTACACTGAACGTGACCAACTCTGGAGCTATTTCTACTATCAAGATTAGCTCCGATAGAATATGGGTATAAATATCCCTCCGACCTAAGTCCGTCACGGTGACTTGCAAGCAACTCACTGCACTTAGGTACTAAACTACCTGAATTTCTAATTCAGTGATGGAAGGCTGCTGGGTGTAGTAAAGTACTTGACTTGTCGGTGCGTGTGTCAAGATGGGATTGACCACTCCAGTTTAGGAGCTGTGTACAGTCGTATTTCAATTTAGCAAAACCTTGGCCAAGGTAGTCCTAGTGAGGAGTCACAGGACTGTTTGAGTTGAGCATGATTCGAATGATCTGATCAGGGTTGACAGTTTAACCCTGAGTCATCCTAAACACAGGGGTCAAAAGGATGAATTATACAGTAACCATATTCATGTAGGTTCTGAGTGTTGCGATTGCGACTCTTCGACCTATCCAGATGTCGGGTACCATTGCTAGATGGTCACTTCGATTAGTACAGGATTTGATTCCTGTGCTACCAGCTTAGGTTCGAACCTGTGGGGTCACACACATTAGAGATTCCTATTTGATCTAACGGCTGGTGTAGAATCTTACATGTTTGGGACTCAATGATCGAGAATCAGGATTCTCTGATCATGAGTTCCACACATTATGGGTACCGGGATCAAGAGTCCCACTGGTTGGAACTTTTCGATCAGGGTTACATATCGATGAATTCTGATGCCCGATTGCCCATCGGATTTGGACTCAGTATTTATGAGAGGTTTAATTAGTGATTTGATCACTAATTAACTCAATTTGATTGAGTAGTTATTTTTGGATCAAGTCCAATTGAATTGGATTCAGTTGGGTTTGACCAGATTAGGTTAAGAGTTGACCTAATCATCGAGATGGTTTGGTCCCTGATTTGATCAGGGGTTGGGCTTAGTCAATTCCTAATTTGATTAGGATTTTATTGAGTCTAATTATGCCTAATTTAGTTGAGTTTAAATTAGTCTAATTGGACCTAACTTATTTGGTTCAATTAGGTTGGTTTAAATAATTAAACCACCTTGACCCAATCTCCATGCGCCACCTCACTTCCATTGCACCCATTTGAATTCATGAGAAGAAACTTCTCATGAATTATTTTCTCACGCCAAGCCCTCTCCACGCCCCACTTTAATATGCCAAATGAATGGATAAGGATGATTGGTTGGCCATTCAAATTCAAAATAATGTTTGAATTTGAATGGGCAATCAATCTTTGCACCTTATCCCTTTTTTTATGCCAAATTTATTACATGAGAAAAAGTTTCTCATGAAATCACTCCATGCATAATTTAAGCCACGCCTCATGCCTTTAGTGGATAAGGGATGAGTTGGTATCTATTTGAATTCAAAATTTGATTTGAATTCAAATGTGTAATTACTCATCTTTATCCTTTCTTTTGGATAAGACGTTTGACGTTGTTATAAAAGGAGGAGAAGAGTGGGGCGTGCAAGAAGAAGATTTTTGGAGAAAAATTTTGGGGCGTGAGGAAGTCTTGTGCATGAGAAGGAAGTCCATATCCTTCCAAGAGAAAAAGAAAGAAAAGTGGGTGCAAGGTTTCCGTTGAGTTCCCTAGAGTTTTAGCCTGGGGTTCGGGAAGTGAGAAGGTGAGCTACGAGTGTCATGAGCCCACAAATTTTAGAGAGATCTTCAACATCCTCTCAAGCACGTCTGTTGATGATCCAAGCATCCGAAGAATCGACAGACATCGATCAAAAGAGTTCGATCAGCATCAACCGTCAAAAGGGCTCTACAACGAGCTAGCACTCGTGAGGAGTCGATCAGACCGAAAGCTTCATGTGGATGATCCGCAGAGGTCAGACACGCTGTGTGGCTGTATCGCGATGATCAGACTCTCCTGGTGGTGATCAGATTGCGGTGATCTACTACCGACACAAAGGTTTTGTGTTCTGAACACATTACAGTAAAGTATTTACTGTTCGAATTTGAATTTAAAATTTAAAGGCATGCATGCTATATATCATATTTAGATCCTAGTGTAAAATAAATTCATATTAATTAATTAAATTAATTAATATTTTTCTACTGTAAAATCATAATTTTGAAAAAGTTTTAAAATTATCATTTTACCCCTACACTGAATTTCGCTACACAAAGTACTTGAAGGAGGAGGAACAAATCAGCTATCGAAGTTGCTTGCAGGCTAGCACCTCCAAGTCCCTGATTTGTGCCTGTCTTCGTGTGGATCTTCCTGTAGAAATCAATGACTCTGTGTGGCTGTGAGTGATCTAATGAACATCTTCTTTAATAATTGGACCAGAAGAGATTAAGATCAAATTTGTTTGATAATGATCCCTAACTTATTTTGATTCTTATGGTAGATCTAATAGTTAGATCTAGAATTTCAGCATCGATGAGATTGATGTGATTTTTATTTTCAGATCTAAAGTACATATTTTTATATCAATGATTATGATGTGGTAGTCTAAGATAGGATCTTATGCAAATGATTAGGATTAAATTATTTAATCTTTTATTTCTACTACATAAAAATTTTAAATTGCATGTACTGTACTATCGTATATTTTCTTCAACTGGTATCAAAGTCAGGTTGTTTCTATTTAGATTTGATGTTCTGAGTAACAAAATACTCAGATTAGGTAATCATCAAGCTATCTGATCATAGGAGTAAGTAGGGTTTTATAATCCTCTCCTCCCATTCAATGGGATGTTCTTCATGGCATGTAGGGGTGCCACTGTTAGATCCCATGAAGAAGAAAGCGAAAGGAAAAAACTTACTTTCTTATAAAATCTTAGATCTTGAAACTCTAAGTATTGTTGTATATAATGCAAGTTGCAAAGAAACTAGTTACATCTAATCTTGATTAATCAAAATTATTTTGATTTAAAATTATAAAAGTTTAGATTTGATCTAAAAGCTTTTATGATTTGATGTAAAAAGTTTACATAAAAAATTATTTTTAAAACCTTAACCATGTTGATGCAAAACTTAATTACGAATTAAGTGTTAAATTTTATAGATTTAGAATTATGATTTAGATCTAATGATATTGCATAAAATATGGGGCATGGGTTAGCTCAAATCAGGTCCTTCTCTTTAATTGGGTTAGACCTAAGGTTAGATCAAAGAATTGATTGACCATGTAGAGAAATTGATTAAGTCTAACCAACTGTTGAATTAGATTAATCAAGATTTCTCTAGTACAATAGTTATAGTTGGTCAAGTCCATGTTGAGCTCCAGTGATACAGTGGAATGTAAATTTCAAAAATTTTTATATGCATTCAACAATTGAAAATAAGTTTAACAATTAAACTAGATTATCGGAACACAAAAGCCCTAGAAATACCTTGATGATTGCAATCAAATAACATAAGCATGAATAATAAGAAGAGATCAGATGTCATATACCAACATGAAGATGATGATTTGGTAATTTTGAAATCTCCACAAGACTTCAAAGTAGAAGCCCTCCAACGATGATCCTCATGAGACTTATCAGAGCCCTTCCCAATTTGAAGTAGTGCTACAGCCTTCTTTGTAAGTCCGCTGCAGATCATCCTTCGCAAGAATAGATTGCACCACCACTTGTATACCTTTGAGACCTTCACTAGAATCACTCTAAGAATCATTTTTCAAATAATCTTACCACATAAAATCAAATTAAATATTCAACACTTGAACAATCTGATTTTAGGACAAGCATCATATGCTTTCCATTTTCTCTTTCCTTCCTTTCTATTTTTCTTTCTCTCTTATTTTTTATCTTTTTTTAGACTTTTTCTTATCTTTTTATTCTTCATTTCCATGACTAATCACCAAAAATTTTTTCATGTTTTTCACCTAGGACATGCCCCCTTTATATAAGAAGGAAGGGGTGCCTCCAAGGGATGCCAACAATTGCCATCCCATTGAATTCAATGGCGATTAATTTCCATTTAAGAAAATTGGTTGAGTTTTTAAATCTGTAGAAAAACTCTCCTCTATGCACATAATCCAAGGTGCCATTTGATGTCACCACCCCTTAAGAAATTGCATGGAATAAAAGAAAATAAATGAAGAAGTTAAGAGTTTAAAGAGAATTGGACTCTTCCATTTCTCATTGCATAAATGAATAGGTGTCCCATTAATTTTTGGACTGGAGTTCCTTCCAAAAGAAGGACTCTTCCTCCTTTTTCATGTCTACATTTCCTAAGGGTCATCACATGGCATGAGAAATAAACAAAACACATGGAAATTAAAGGAAGAAACTAAGAAGCTTCATTAAGAAGGACTCTTCTTCTTAACGCTAAAATTGAATGGGTGGAGCTTTTATTTGGCATGTGGCTTGGCATGGAAGAAGTTTATTTTTTATCAAACTCTTCTATAAAAATCAGATAAGCCACCTATTAATTAGATGGTTCAAACCCAATCATATTAGGTCAAGGCAACAAGTTAAAGGTTAGCACAAACACTTTTGCACTAAACCCAATTGGGAACTTGAGTTTATTCATGTGCTAGCAATTCAATTAACTCATTGAATTTACAATAAATCCAAATAGATTAGACCAAGATCAAATTTTTATTGTGTGTGATCCATTGGGTTCCAAATCTAGCCAGTAGTGGATCCAAACTCTTGACATAATCCTAATTCAATTAGATTAGGTCAGCTCAAGAGTCCCAATCAACTAGAACTCTTTCTAATTAATTTATAAATTAAACTCTTTTAATTCTGACGAGTCCACAAGTCAAGATTGACATCTAGCAACATGTCATGACTATCCAAAATTATCCTTCCAAAATTTGATTAAAATATCAAAATTATCCTTCCGTGGTGAGTTACCGTGCAATTCTATCCTTCGATTATACAACATCCCAGACAGACCATGGGCATAGAATCATATCAAACTCAAATATCTATCCATATGTATCTCGATTTGATGATGATAACTCGATTGATGAACCAGTAGAAATCTTTTCTACTGTTCATCCCTACTCTGGCTAGAGACTCTCAGAGTTATCATCCTATGAGATTACATAAGATGTTCTCTTCTCCTACACGGAGTGATCGATTCCTTGTTAACCACTAACAACCTCCATGCACACTTCACCATATCTAGAATATCTCATGTACATCTCAAAGTGGCATGCTAGGTAATAAACTAAAGTAAGGTTCCATATACACAAGGTACCATGGTGATCTCAGGTCAAAGGATTACATGCACCACTCCCACTAGAGAACCATCTGTCGACATACTATAAGGCTCCATCAAATGTTCTTTCTATGGGTTAGTTCAGTGAACTTATTCTCTAATGAGGATCTACATCCTTGTATTAGTGTCACTACACAAGTGATTGTGAAATCAACCATCCTCTCCATCAAGCATACATGGGATGTACCAATCTTTTTGGTATCATCAATCTCTGACTCAATGATCCAATGATTGAGAATATTTTAGATTTAAGCTATCAAGATTTTAGATCTCACTGGCATGATTTTATCATGGCCCTAAAATCATTGCCCTAATCTATGGAGTTTATCATAATCATAAAAAATATGATGCAGCAAATAATAAAATAAAATATCTTATGAATAAAAATAACTAATATCATGTAAATGAGTAGAAAGATAATACAGAAAAGTCTCTTCGCATCACCGATGTGATTGGCTTGCAAGACACTATTCTTTCAATCTTTCACTTGCACTAAAGTCAATCGCCCCTGTACCTGATGCCCATGCAATCAAGGTAGCGAACACACTGCTGTTGTATTAAAGGCTTAGTGAACTGGTCCATTATGTTATTTTTTATATTAACTCATTTTATGATCAAATCATGAATTAGGTGAAAGTGCCTAGGATATACGTGGATACCTGGTGAGATCACACCCAACTCAATGATGAACATTTTCATCAGGCGACTTTTTTTAGCAATCTTTACCAACAGTATTTAACTAAGTTAAACACAGTTTGCTGTTTGAAATTATTCCAATTCACTGCTCCTCTAATACTTCTCAAGCACTTTGAGAATGCTTTTCACAGTTTTCAAAAGATCCTATCATGGATCTACCTGAAATCAATGATTATGCACAAGGCATAAATCACATCAGGCTTGGTACATTGAATATATGGGTAAGTAAACACTTTTACATCCATTCATATTGAACCCCTTCAATATAAAATCTATTTACCTAGACTGAGACAAGCCCAGCATCCACTTATATCTATCACTATAGATGCCAAGTATATTGGATGCTTAACCCAAGCCTTTTCTATGAAAACTTTTGTGATAAGTATGTCATTGATCAAGTGCAATATCGGAACATGCTTCCCAATATGATGTATGTCATTCACATACAAATATCAAAAAATTAGTGGGACTCCCACTTGTCTTCTTGCACACACATAGTTCATCTATATTTGATAAAGTCAAATATTTTGACTATGTCATCAAAAGAAGTAATACCTACTCCTCAATGCCTGCTTTAATTCATAAATGCATTTGCCCTCCCACTATAGACAAACTCTCTAGATCATGTGCAACAATAGCAAGCACAAATCTGGATTGACATTTCTGCTAGCAACCTGTTGGGTCATACCCATAGATGCTTTAACCATAGTCCATACTTGGTTGATGTACAGGGAGTTCATTTCGGATTTTATGATTTCATGCCAACTGTCAGAGTCTCTACTCATGACAATCTTCGAATATGTCAAAGAAAATATCATTCTTAATGATGTATGGTGTATCATCATTCTCAATGATAAATTTATATTTTGAGTGGTACATTACACACTCAAATTGACCTTCGGTGAGAAGGTGTATTTCATGGTTGTGTCTCATCAATGGGAAAGGATGCAATCCTAAACTCCCTATCGAAGTCCTACCTGTCATTTTTCAGTCATTTTGAAATGACAAAGCCTGTAGTTAACTACCACAATCTGTTGAGGTTGCTACAGACTTTTGAAAAGGATCACCAGCTGCACAAAGAGACAGTGAATTTAGTGGGAGGATCTTCTTCAGGTAGTCAACGTCTCTTTAAGAAAGGAAAAAAAAGAAGAATAAGAAGATGCCTGGTGCTAGGAATCAGACCCAGAAACTCAAGTTCAAGGCTGATCAAAGTCAGGCAGAGTGCTTCTTTTGCAAGAAATAGGATCACTAGAAGAGAAATTATCCTCAATATATCACTTCTTTTGACTCGAACAGACCAAAGAAGAAGAAGCAATCAGTTGCTGGATAAGGTACTTGTATGATAACACCTTATAACTTCTCTCTTTTTGATACAATGATCTAAGTATTGGATACTGGTAGCCCTATTTACATTTGCAATTCATTGCCGGATCTTCAGATCATTAAGAGATTTGAAGATGGTGAGAGATTTTTGAATATTGGAGATGGAAGATCAGTTCTAGTTCTAGCCTTAGGAATTATCAAGCTTGTATTCGAGTCTCAGCACATTATTCTTGATGAGTGTCATTACTATCTTATTTTTTTTTAAAATATCATTTTTGTAGATTTTTTGACCAATTTCAATTATAAAATATCAATAAAGAAAAACTTTTGTAATATCATTTTGAATGGCACTATAATTTTGCGTGGATAGTTGAATAATGATATTTATGTTGTATCTAAACCTAATATAATGTACATTTTAAATAAATATCCTAGAACAGATGATGTCACAGATGCCTACCTTTAGAATTGTTGATTAGGTCATATCAACAAGAATAGGATGAACATGTTAGCTCAAGAAGGGATTCTTGATAAAGATGATTATGAATCGTTACCTATCTATAAGTCTTGTTTGCTTAAAAAGATGACCAAGTCACCTTTTACTAGAAAAAGTGAATGAGCTAGTGATATGCTAGGTCTGATACATACTGATGTATGTGGACCCATGAGCACATGTATCAGAGGAGGGTATAGCTATTTTATTACGTTCATAGATGACCTATCTAGGTATGGATACGTCTACTTGATGAAACACATGTCTGAATTATTTGAAATATTCAAACGGTTCCATAATGAGATAGAAAAATAAATTAAAAAAATATTAAATTTTTTTGGTCTGATCGAAGAGATGAATATCTCTCCAGTAAATTTCTGATATATCTAGGAGAAAATGAGATTATCTCCCAATAGACCCCTCCAGAGACACCACAGTATAATGGTGTCTCAAAAAGGAGGAATCAACTCTTGTTGGACATGGTTCGGTCCATGATGGGGTTTGCAACTCGGTTGATCTCCTTTTGAGAATATGTACTTGAAACAGTCTGTCTTGTATTCAATAATATTTCGAGCAAGTTAGTTAGTAAGACACCATATGATATGGTCAAGATGTAGGCCGGACCTCTCTTACTTTAGGGTCTAGGAGTGTTCGACTTATATTAAATGATTACAAACTGATAAGCTCAGTCCTAGGTCTGATAAGTATAATTTCATAGGGTACCCCAAGAAAATAAGGGGATATTACTTTTACCTGCCTACTGAACAAAAGGTGTTTGTCAGTAGTAAGGCATACTTTTTGAAAAAAAAAATTCTTTAGTGAAGGAATAAGTACCATTAAAATCAAACTTGATGAAGTTTGACAGGTTGAAGAATCGACACCAATGATTGAATCTGAACTAGATTTGATAAGATTAAACCCAGAGTCCAATGAATAAACATCCTTAAGGCGATCTGGTAGAGTACCGTGTCAGTCGGACAGATACTTAGATTTCTTAATCTGTGATGGAGATCTTGTTGAACTCGATAAAAATAATGAGGATTCAATTATCTATATGGATGCGATGCAGAGGTCTGACTCTGACAAATGGCTTGAAGTCATGAAACCAAAATGGAGTCCATGAAGGTCAACAATGTATGGACATTGGTTGACCCATCTGAAAGGATTAAACCCATATGGTGTAAGTGGGTCTTCAAGAGAAAGAGGGGCGCAAACGAAAAAGTGAAGACCTATAAAGTTTGTTTGGTTGCCAAGGGTTATTGTCAGTATTATGGTATTGATTATGACGAGATGTTTTCTCCTGTAGCAATGCTCAAATCTATTCGGATTATGCTTGCGATAGTAGCATACCTAAACTATGAAGTCTGATAGATGGATAAGAAGATAGCTTTCCTAAATGAAGAGCTGAATGAGGAAATGTATATGATACAACCTGAATGGTTCACATCTACAGATGAGTCCAAGGTGTGCAAGCTTTAGAGATCTATTTATAGATTGAAACAAGCATCTCGAAGTTTGAACATATATTTTGATAAGGTGATCAGAACGTATGGCTTCATTACGAATGGAGTAGAACACTGCATACATAAGTGGACAAATGGTTCAATAATTATATTTCTTATGTTGTATGTGGATGACATTATCTTAATCGAAAATGATGTCCCTGCATTATAGGGAATAAAAGTGTGGCTGTTGTCATAATTCTTCATGAAAGATCTAGAGGAAGCAACCTACATCCTAGGCATGAAGATCTATACGGATATATCTAAGAGGCTGGTCGGACTCTCTCAATCTACGTACATAGAAACCATGCTGAAATGATTTAGCATAGAGAATTTCAAGAAAGGCTATCTTCCGATATGCCAAAGAATTTTTCTTTCGAAAGGAGATTGTCCGTATGAGTAGCATTCTATATGCTTCGACAGTGGGTTCTATTATGTACGTCATGATATGTACGAGATCAGATGTGGCATACTCATTAGGGTAGTGAGTAGATACCAGTCTAATCCAGGAGAAAACTATTGGAAGGTCATTAAGACTATTCTTAATTATTTGAGAAGTACTAAGGATCAGTGGCTTGTATATGGTGAAACTAATATGAAACTGATGGGATTCACTGACTCCAGCTTTCAATCAGACCATGATGATAGTAAGAGTATGTTGGATTATATTTTTACCCTAAATGGTGGAGCAATCTGCTAAAATAATTTCAAGTAGCATACTGTGGTAGACTCTATTTGTGAAAAAGAGTATATCGTGGCATCCGATGCTGCGAAGGAAGCTGTATGGTTGTAAAAGTTTATTAATGAGTTCGGAGTGGCACCCTCCATTGATGGCCCTGTATTGTTATACTGTGACAATACTAGAGCCATTGCTCAAGCCAAGGAGCAGCTATCACCTTATCCGAGAGATCGTGGATCAAGGTGACATCGACCTTTAGAAGATCAACAAAAAGGAGAATCCGACCAACCCATTTACTAAAGCTCTCAAAATCAAGAAGTTTGATGATCACAAGTCGAAGATGGGTATTCGATACTGTACCGATTGGCTTTAGTCCAAATGAGAGTTGTTAAAAAATATGTCCCAAAACCAATCGTTAGATGATTGTGCTCATCTTATAAATTATATATAAATTTTTATTAATAAAAATTATTTAATATTTTTATTATAAATTATCCATCTTTGAACTTTTGTATTGTAATGAAGTCCTTAAGACTATAATTAATAGACAAAGAAAGATTTATCGTTATGTCCTTAAAAATGTTTGCAACCAAATGATATGCTATTAATAGGATGATAGCATTATCGAGTATAAATTGTTGCATACCATATGAGTTTGTTGTCCTCTTAACTAAAGAGTGTGGAGACACTATTATGGCATGCAGATGGAATGTAGAAGTACATTCGTATCGAACATGACCATGTGTCCAGCACTCTGCTGTCAAAAGTAGCTCGTGAAGAATATGGGTATAAGTGTCCCTCCGATCTGAGACTACCATGGTGATTTGTAAGCAACTTATTGTACTTTTATATCGGACCATCTGAGTTTCTAACTCAGTGACGGAAGGCAACTAGGTGCAGTGAAGTACTTATCAACTTAATGTGTGAGTCAAGATAGAATTGATCCCTCTGAATTAGTAGGAGATATGCATCAGTGTATTTTAATTTAGTAAAATCTTGATCAAGGTAATCCATGAGATGGATTTGAAAGGTTGAAATATAATATAGTCGATTAAATTAGGGTTAATAGTTAAACTCTAGGTCACTTTGAGTATTTGGGTCAAAGAGATAAATTATACAGTAACCATATGCCAGTAGGTTCTCGAAGGTTGCTTTGCAATACTTCGATCTATTCGATTATCGAATCATCATTGCTAGATGGTTACATTGATTGGTATAGAAAGTTATTCTTATGCTATCAGCTTAGATTTGAACCTATGGGATCACACTCATTAGAAGATTTGATCAGATCTGATGGTTGAAGAGTTCAATTGGATTGTGACTCTGGTGAAGAGTCCTACTCGGACTAGGACTCTGGGGAAGAGTCCCATTCGGATTGGGACTCTACTATTTTTAGAGAATTAATTAGTAATTAGATTACTAATTAACTTAATTTGACTGAGCAAAATATTTGGATCGAGTCTAATGAATTAGATTCAATTCGACTCTGATTGGGTTGATATGATCGAACACAATTATAAGAGAAATTTGGTCCTAATTCGATTAAGATTTTGACTCGACTAATATCTTATTAGATTAAAAATTTAATGAGATATTTAGGTTTCTAATTGAATTAAGATCATTATTTATTAGTGGGTTCAATCCAAACTTGATTTAGATTAGAATCATAATTGAAAACGAAGAGTCCTTGTCAACTTGGACTCTATCCTTATCTTCTGCGCCACACCTTGATCCATGCCAATTTCTTCATGCCTAATTGGATTTGGATTGTGATTTTTGGCATGATGATTGTAGACCCAATAAGGGTGGACAGCTATAGCTGATGAGTGATAATATTATCTTTTGCCTAATTCGAATGCGATCCAAAATAGAAATAAGAGATAAACTTGGAAAGAGATTTTTCATATATACAATATTATTAGTATCATATTAATTTTTTTCTTATTTTTTCTAAAGAATCCTTTGGTATGTGAGACTTTAGAATCATTCTCCATGTTTTAATAACTTTTTAAAAAATTTTTGGGAAGCCAAAAGGAGGTTTTGGCATAGACTCTTGGTGCTTTTCTTTGGAAAACTCTAATTTCTAGTCTACAAAAAGGGGTCCTCTCTTTTATGTAGGGAAGCATGGTGGATTTTGTGTATGTATTTTTAAAAATTTATAGTAAAATATATATAAATTAAATAATTTAATCTATAATGCATATATAGATCAAATCTAAAATCATCATACAGGATCTATGACATAAACTAATATGCATGTATCTAAAACTGAAATTTAAAATTCAACAAGTATAGATCATATCTATGTGTAATTAGATTATACTTAATTTATAATTAGATCATATTTAAATATTAATTGAGATCAAAATCTTATATCTGAGTAGATCACCGCATTCAAAATTCATGATACTTGATTCTTTAGGATGCTTGGCAGCCATACATGCATCCGGCCTTTACGAGTATCCACATAAAGCCCTTGTGCTAATCGATCTCCTCGAAAGTGCTAACTCGTGAAAACATCATTCTTTGACTGATCTAAGAAAAATCACAAAGATGAAGAATAAGAAAATCTTTTCTTTTTTTATTCTGGATCTATGCATCAGATCTCTACAATAGAGATCAAGAGAAAAACTTTTTCTTCTCAATTTTTTCATGCATAAGAGAGAACCTTTCTCACTTCTTTTCACACCCTTGAGAAGAACTTTTCTTCTCTAATTTTCTATGATAAAAATTAGATTTAATCTAATTTTTTATACTAAAAATTATATAGATTCTTGAGCCCTAAAAAAATTAAAAAGAGGGATCCAAGAGAAGAACTGTTCTTCTCTCTTCTTCTCCCTTTTTCTCCTTGATCTAGAACTCTAGGAAGCTCCAAACACCCAACCAATTTTTTTTTGATATTTTATCTTTAAACTTTTATATTAAAAATTAGATTTAATTTAATTTTTATCTTAAAAAAATAAAAAAAAATTGAAAGAAGAACTCCTTTTTCTTCAAGGCTGCGCACAAGAAAGAAGACCCTTCTTCTTCATTCTCTTTCTTTTGTTGGAGAAAAAAAATTTCTTTCAATTTTCTATTGTAAAACCAATAGATGAGCCTCTATTTGATACCTAAGAACCAATAATAAAGCCTCTGAAAAATCTTTTCCAAAGAGACATGGAGAAGGGGCTTGGTGTGTGGATGTTGGGGCGTCCAACTCTTGGATGCCCCCTCCTTATTTTTGGGCGACAACAAAAGGAGGACGTCTCTCATCTCACAGAAGAAAGAAAGGGGGCACGACACTTCTTGATGGGGTGTGAGGAATTTCTACATGAAGAGAGGTGTGGAGGCATGGAGGATTAAATAGGCACATGGGTTGGTTTAGTCCTGTTGGGTATAAAATAACCCTAGTTGAAGTTCGTAAAAGGCCGACCCTTCCAGGGCTCTTCCGGCTTCCGACCAAGTGTGGCATCTTTCCGAACTCCCCTGACCGTCCAAGCTTCCATAATACCATCCGGACTTCTCCAATAATGAGCTCCTCCATTCGTCTACCGGACTGCTCCAAATGCTCTTTGAGCTTCACTATCAGCCGATTTTCTACAGTGATCGTCTATTCTCCGAATCTCTTTATTCCGAACTTCATCAATGTTCGAGCTTCTCCGACAGTAGGATTTTTACAGTAACCAGACTCCATCCAAGTTTCTACGATGGTCGACCACCTTTCAGATTTCATCCGAACTCCTACAAGAGCCGGATCCTGGCCGAGCTTCTATAGTGGATGGATCACAAATGAACTTCTACAATGGGACAGGCTCCACCAGTCGGGTCTCTACCCCGAGCTTCTATAATAAGCGAACTTCATTCAGACTCCTACGAGAGCCGAACTCCATCCGAACTTCTACAACAGAATTGAATCCCGGACTCCTCCAATGTTCAACCTTCAATAGTGTCCTCAAGACTCCTCCAGTGGACGAACCTCCACAAGCCATCCGAACTCCACTGTCGGTCGACCCTCTGTCGGATTCCTCATGAAACTGGATCTCTCCGACGGACAGTCCTTAGATGAGCTTCTACATCAGGCAAACTCCAGACGGGCTCCTCTAACAATCAGACTCTTACCGGACTTCTCCAACAGAAAGTCTTCGTCCGAGCTTCTACAGCAGATGACTTCTGCCTGCAGCATCAGCATCCAAGGCACTCGACAATAGTAGATTCGTCAGCAACCTCAAAAATATTTGAGCTTCTCTTAGATTACAGAGATAGAGAGCCATTCTGCTCTGTCAGACATCCCAGCCGAGCTTCCACCATCAGGCCCGAACTCTCTGATAAGTCGCGACAATGGCCACTACCCCACTCCACTCTCTGTAACAGATTTCACGTGGCCCCACTACTCTCTGGCAAGTCACGACAACAGACACCACTTCACTCTCCATAACAAACTCCATGTGGCCCTGAATGGCCCCCTAATGCCACTACTCTCCGTAACAAACTCCGCGTGGCCCCGAACGACCCACTACTAGACGGTTACAGACGTCACTGTCAATCAGTTACGCTCTCCATCTATAAAAAGGGGATCCCTACATACATTCTTTCCTAAGCTCTAAACTCTATCTCGAAACTTTGCTAAAATTTCATTCGAGTGCTCCATTTCTGTTGAGGCAGAGTACTGACTTGAGCGTCGGAGGATCTTGCTGGAGTACCCCCAACTCTGGTTTAGACTTTCCTTGCAGGTCCCGACGGTGGATGCGATTCCCTTGACTCCAGCTTCTCTGGCATCAGCAAAATTCTGCACTAACAGAATTGGTGCTTGAGGAAGGGGCTGTGTCTTCACAGTATCCTTGTTCTTAAAGGTGTACTCAGCGGGATTGTCTTCGGTCATCTTCTTCGATATTTTCTCCTTCTTCTCCCACCAGATCTCCACCTGATGCCTCCCCAAAAGGCATCCACCAGGCGATCCACGACCTCCACGGTCAGATCTCAGCGAGACCCACAAGCTCCAGCCTCTTCTCCAGTTTCTCAAGCTCCTCCTCCTTCGGCAACGACAGTCGACATGGAGCAGTTTGACTTGCTGGTTCAACAGGTCAGAGGCCTCACCGAAGCAGTGCAGGCCATGCAGCAGCAGCCGCAACAGCTGCAGGCATCAGTGCAGCTGGAAAGAGCATCGCCAGAGTTTCAAAATCTGACGATCGGGCGAGCCACTTGGGCCAGTCACCCTATCTTCCCCGAAAAGGGGAAGCAGGAGGTGGAGAGCCCTCCGTCCGATCACGATTCCACCCCCGAAGGGTCCCTACTTCCATTCCACCAGAAGACCCTTGAGACTTACAGTCGAGAGGACCTCCTAGATCAAAGATTCCAGGAGATGAATCGGCAGATCGAAGAGCTCCGTCATGCTTCCACTGCTTACAGTGAGGACATCTGTACTGACCCTCTTTTCTCTCAAATGATCATGCAGGAACCAATCTCGCCAAACTTCAAGCTCCCCCAATTTGAAAGCTACGATGGGACCTCAGATTCGGTTGACCACCTGGAGGCCTTTCAGATAATGATGCTGCTCCATGGCACGCCAGACGTCATCCTGTGCCGAGCTTTCCCATCCGTCTTGAAGGGAGCAGCAAGAAATTGATACTCAACACTGAAGTCGGGTACCATCTTTTTCTTTGATCAGATGAGCCACCAGTTTGTGGCTCATTTCGTTAGCAGCCGGCGTCCCCGAAGAGATTTGGTGTCCCTCATCAACATTAAGCAAAAGGAGGGAGAATCCATCCAAACATACATCAACCATTTTAACGCCACCATAATGGAGGTCCGAAATTTGGACCAATCAGTTGCAATGGCCACCTTGAAGAGCGGTCTTCAAAAGAACGATCTTCTATTCTCCTTGAAAAAGAAGTATCCCAGGGACTTCACTGATTTGCTGGCTCGGGCCGAAGGATATGCCCGAGTAGTGGAAGCCTTCAAGATGAAAGACGAGGAGGCCATGAAGGAGCGGCAGGTGGGTGATTCCAGCAAGCTCGCAGTTGAAAAAGGACCGGGTGAAGCTCGGCCACATTTTCGAACTCCACCTGGACACAAGCATGTTCGAACTCCCCCCCGAGCAAGTAGGCAGAGGAGCCCGGACCGCAAGGTTTGACGGAGCTCTCCCCCAGGAAGATTCCATAGCTACACCCCCCTCAATGCTTCGAAAGCTCAAGTGCTGATGGAGGTCAGGAAGCAACTACTAAGGTCGAAAAAAATATGCACACCCCCCGAAAAGTATAATCCTAACAAGTTCTGCCTCTATCATTATGACCATGGCCATGACACGGAGGAGTGTATTCAGCTTCGAGATGAGATCAAGGAGCTCATCAGATGAGATTGGCTCGACAGATTCATTTAACGTCGGCCTGAAGGTAGAGAAGATCGACCGAGGGCCCTACCACAATCGGAGCTACCAAGGAGGGAGGAACAGCTTGAAGATCGGCCTCCAATCGGGATCATCAACACCGTCTCTGGAGGACCCCGATGGGGAGCAAACCTTCCTCGACTATGGGATTCAAAAAATCTATGAATGTATTTCCAATAACTTTTTCTTAAATAAAAGTTTCTTTCATATTCGCATATCTTTACTTTTGGCATGAGCTTGTAACGACAGGAAGTAGCTCCTTCAGACAATCAAAATTAAGCATGTCAGGAATAGGAGGAAAACCTCATCCTGACACGAACGAAGGTCCGATTATTTAGAGATCGGATGGGGGGAGAGGCCCATGCAACAGTCCTTATGTGCCCCCACAGCCATGTTAGGAACAGGAGGAGAACCTCATCCTAACATGAGCAAAGTTGAAGGCTCGGTTATTTAGAGACTGGATGGGGGGAGAGGCCCTTGCAACAGCCCTTATGTGCCCCCACAGCCATGTTAGGAACAGGAGGAGAATCTCGTCCTAACATGAGAAAAGTCGAAGGCCCAATTATTTAGAGACTGGATGGGAGGAGAGGCCCTTGCAACGACCCTTATGTGCCCCCACAGCCATGTTAGGAACAGGAGGAGAACCTCATCTTAACATGAGCAAAGTCGAAGGTCCGATTATTTAGAGACCGGATGGGGGGAGAAGCCCTTGCAATGGCCCTTATGCGCCCCCACAGCCCTGTTAGGAATAGGAGGAGAACCTCATCCTAACATGAGCAAAGTTGAAGGCCCGATTATTTAGAGATTGGATGGGGGAGAGGCCCTTGCAACGGCCTTTATGTGCCCCCACGGCCCAAACATGAGCTGAAATTGACTGTGTCAGGAACAAGAGGAGAACGTCGTCCTGACACAAACGAAGACCTGATCGTTCAAGATCGGATGAGGGGGGAAGTCTTCTCAACGGTTTCTCTACACCCCTACAACCCCGTTAAGAGCAGAGAAAAAATCCTCACTCAAACACAAAAAAAAAGGTGGAAGAGAAAAAGAAAAAGCGATGAGCTACGCCGGTGATAAGGAAAAAGCAAACTACATCAAAGATACAAGGAACCTTATCTCAACGAGGAAGGAGATCCTTATCAAAAACCCTCAGTCTCTAAGAGAGAACCCGACACTGGCAAGAGAGAATCGACTTCCTCAAGGTAACGAGAAGTTCGGGCCCCTAAGCTCGAGCATCGGAAGGAAGCGTCAAACTTGAGTGGCCTCAAAAAGACCTTCGGTCTGAACAAAAAAGGACAAATCAATACGACGATGATCAAGAACCTTCAAATAACGTCAACATCGAACAAGACAAAAGATAAAAGAAGCTCGATAAACAACAACTCAAAGCAAGAATAGACAAGGAATGAGAAAATTCCTTTTCATTTCATTAGTAAAGTGTGCATTACAAAGCCTTTGAAGGCCAAAAAAGAAAAATGACAAGAAAAGAAAAGAATACATGAAAGAACAAAAGGTAAAAGAAGCTCTAAGGAAGCTCAGCTTCTTCCAACTTCAAGCTCTCGGTTCCAGTCATTGTCAGGGATTGCTTTAAGTTTTTGACTTCTTCTTTCAGTTCCTTCTTTCTTAAAAGTATCTCCCAGTACATCTGGTAGAACCACTGTCTTTCACCCTCCAACTCCCGAAGCCTCTTCTTCAGAATCTCGGACTCCGCCTCGGCATCCTTGACTGCCTACTGCTCGTAGGCCAGCTGAATCTTCAGCCACTGCAGTTTGGCCTTCTCCTGCCTAAGGGCCACGGACAGTTCTTCCATGGTCCCCCTCAAGGAGAGGAGCTCATCGGAGCCTTGTGCAGAGACAGCCTGGATTCTCTCAGACAACTACCTCAGAAGGCAGGCAACTTCGTCAGTCGTCGACTTGAGCTTCCTTCAGTAGTCGTCTATTTGCCCGCACCAGTCGACTTGGTAGGTGTTGTAGTTTGCCTCGATGTCCTGCAGCTACTTCTGAAGGTCAGAGAATTTCTTCGACTAGTCTCGATCGTGGTCGGCCTGAGTTGCGAGCCAGGATGAGCTCCCTTCCAACTGATCGATCTTCTCCCATGCAGCCGCCAGCTCGACTTCAAGGGAGCTGATCTTGGAAGCCTGAGTCCAAGATCGTTCACTGGCATGTTTTTGGAGTTTCTTAAGCTCCGTCATGAGGTCAGCCTTCCTCCGAGTGTAGTCCATGAAACCCTTTTTATGGAGGTTCCGAAAGTGAGTAGCCTCCGTAGTGACTTCCGAATGACTCTTCCTCAGTCGGTGAAGTTCGTCATCCAGCTTCTTTGATTTCTTCGTCAAGTGATGAACTTTCCTTCTGAGGTCCCGGATCATCGAGTTCAGAGGAATCTCCTGTGGTAGGGGAAGAGCTTCGATAGGGCACTGTCGTTGGAAGACAAGAGCGCCACAACACAAGTTAGTGCCAGAAAACAAAAGGAAAGAAAAAGGAGGTAGAGTAAGACAAAGGAGCTCTCTGTAAAGAAGAATCCGGTTTCATTGATTAAATAGTTCTTAAGTACAAGAGAATGAGGAAAAGTTGCAACAAAAAAAAATGAAGAAGAAAAGAATACAAAATTAGAGGTTTCGGACTTCTGGGGTAGAAGTGGGGGAGCTCGGTGCCCCTGAAAGGTCGGCCGCGGCAGTCGAAGAAGTCTCGACTGGAGGAAGACCGGCAGCAGCTTCAGAAGGCCCAGCTTCATCATCGGACGCCTCATCCAGGAAGCCGAGGTCCAGCTCGGGAAACTTCTCGATCACCTTCTCTTGGCAAAGTTCGAAGCCCTTGATGAAGGCGGCCTGGCCGAACTCGACCTTCAAATCCCTCATCTTGGAGGAGGTTTTGAACTCCTCCACTGCCCGGACCATTGCCTCCGAGACCAGGGTCGAGATCTACACCTTCAACTCGAAGACCTCGGCCTCTGCTTTCTTTCTCTCCTCCTCCAAGGTGGCCCTCAAGTCTGTCGAGGTCTGCCCCTCCTTCTGCAGTACCTCTTAGAGACTTGCGACTTTGGCAATCTTCTCCTTGAGGCGGGCAGCCTTGGCCAAGCGACCTTCCTCCACTTGGGCAGCCTCCTTCCTAGAATTGTTCATCGCCTTGATGTTGGCGATGAGCTGGTGTCCAATCTGCAAGAGCAGCCAGGGAGTCAATATAAAAGCTGAAGAATAAGCAAAGTAAAGAGGCGAGAAGAAGGAGTAAATTGACCTACCTCGAGAAAGGATCCCAGAGAGTCCCAGACCCGCTGCATAGGATCGGTGTGAATGATCCTGTGGACGACCTTGGGCAGGATTCACCCGTCGACCAATCTCTTTATTAGATCCCTATTGTTGAAAGGATTTTTCCTCGGATCTTCTTCGGAGCCATCGGCCCCCTCGATGGCAGCCCTGCTGCTGCGGCTCTTGCGGGCCAATGTCTTCTTTCTCCTTCTCCGTTCAGCCCCCGATGCCTCCTTGGGTTGGGCCTCTAGAGCGGGAACCTCGATCGAGGGGCTCCTTGAAGAGGACCGGGGGACTGCGAGCTCGACGTCGGAGGGAGAGTCGATGGCAATGGCCGCCTGGATAGGCATGGTCGAGCTGGTCTCTTCTGCCCTTGTCCTCTTCGCCGCCCCCGAGGATGCTGCACCTTTCCTTTTGTGGGACTTGAGACCCTGGGTTACCATTTGAGCTGCGTCGGCATCCATATCTGCAGTGAATGAGGATCGACACAGCTTAACAAAAGAATAAGAAGAAAGGGGAAGCAGTGAATAAAAAAAAATATATATATATATAACAGTACCGGCAAGGTTGAGAGGGCTTAGGCCGACGTTAAACAAGAGTTGTTCCTTCAGGAGGTTGGAGAGAAGAGGAGCTGGATAAGCCTTGAGTTTTTTGGAGGCTTCAATGTCTTCCTGTCCCAGACTAGAAGCCCGATGGATGGAATCCCTTAGGGAGCCCCAGAGAGGCAACTTCGGCTATGAAAACTTTTCTGTACTTCCTTCATTCGGAATCCGAAGTCGAAAGTAAGGGGACTGGTGTTGGGTATAAAATAACCCCAACCGAAGTTTGCAAAAGGCCGACCCTTCCAGGGCTCTTCCGGCTTCCGACCTTGTGTGGCATCTTTTTGAACTCCCCCGACCATTCGAGCTTCCATAATACCATCCGAACTTCTCCAATAATGGGCTCCTCCATTCATCTATCGGACTGCTCCAAACGCTCTTTGAGCTTCACTATCAGCCAATTTTCTACCGTGATCGACTATTCTCCGAATCTCTTTACTCCGAACTTCTTCCGAACTTCGTCAATGTCCGAGCTTCTCCAACAGCAGGATTTCTACAGTAACCAGACTCCATCCAAGTTTTTACGATGGTCGATCACCTTTCGAATTTCATCCGAGCTCCTACAGGAGCCAGATCCCAGTTGAGCTTCTATAGTGGATGGATCACAGATGAACTTCTACAATGGGATAGGCTCCACCAGTCGGGTCTCTACCCCGAGCTTCTATAATAAGCAGACTTCATCCAGACTCCTACGAGAGCCAGACTCCGTCCGAACTTTTACAACAGAATTGAATCCCAGACTCCTCCAATGTTCGACCTTCAACAATGTCCTCAAGACTCCTCCAGCAGACGAACCTCCACAATGCCATCCGAACTCCACTGTCGGTCGACCCTCTGTCAGATTCCTCATGAAATCGGACCTCTCTGACGGACAGTCCTTAGACGAGCTTCTACATTAGGCAAACTCCAGACGGACTCCTCTAGTAATCAGACTCTTATCGGACTTCTCCAGCATAAAATCTTCATCCGAGCTTCTACAGCAGATGACTTCTGCCTATAGCATCAACGCCCAAGGCACCTGAAAATAGTGGATTCATCAGCAACCTCGAAAACATTCGAGCTTCTCTTAGATTACAGAGATAGAGAGCCATTCCGCTCCATCAGACATCCCAGCCGAGCTTCAGCCGTCAGGCTCGAACTCTCTGGCAAGTCGCAACAATGGCCACTACCCCACTCCACTCTCTATAACAGATTTCACATGGCCCCACTACTCTCTGACAAGTCGTGACAACAGACACCACTCCACTCTCCATAACAAACTCCACATGGTCCTGAATGGCCCCCTGATGCCACTACTCTCCGTAACAAACTCCGCATGGCCCCGAACGACCCACTACCAGGCAGTTACAGATGTCGCTGTAAATCAGTTACGCTCTCTGTTTATAAAAAGGAGACTCCCAGATATGTTCTTCTCTAAGCTCTAAACTCTATCTCGAAACTCTGCAAAAATTCCATTCGAGTGCTCCATTTCTGTTGAGGCAGAGTACTGACTTGAGTGTCGGAGGGTCTTGCCGGAGCACCCCCAACTCTGGTTTAGACTTTTCTTGCAGGTCCTGATGGCGGACGTGATCCCTCGACTCCAGCTTCTCCGGCATCGGTGGAATTCTGCACCAACAAGTCCTATTCCAAATAGGATTCAAGATCTTTTTCAACTCTAACTAATTGTTGAACCCAATCCTAATCAATTTAGAAATTAGTTATAACAAACTAACTAATTGGATACTAATCCAATTATGAAACCAATTAGGCCCCAATTTAATTGGAGAATTAGTAAGATTAAAATCCCATTGATCTAGGGATTGATTCTTAATGGATATCAGGGAAGTTTTTGATAATAGGACTTGATCCAATCAAGCCTATTATCTAATAGGATTTGATCCAATCCAAGCCTATATTAAAACTAATTGAATCATATTCAACTAAGAATTTGATTGGCAACCCTGAGATCAATTGGAACAAGTCCTGTTATCAATAGGGCTGCATCCAATCAATGCAAAGCCAATCTAATTGAATCTAATTCAATTAGATCTAATCCAATCCCCATTGCTCAATCAAATTGAGTCAATTAATAATCATATTGTTAATTAATTATTTCTCTAATATTCCAACCATTAGTAAATTATTTATTGCAAGCTTTGCATAGAATTAATCATCAATCAAATTGATAATTAAATCCTTCAACGATTCATAATCATCGATCAGTCATTTGATCAGACAGGTACTTCTATGTGTGTGACCCTACAGGTTCAAACCTAAGTCGGTAGCATAAGAATAATTTCTGTACTAATCGATGTAACTATCTAGCAATGGGATCCGATATCTGTAAGGGCCGAATGTATGCCCAGCAATACTCTAGAACCCATGTGGATATAGTTGCCGTATAATTCATCTCTTTGACATTTGATGCTCAAGGATGACTAAGGGTTAAACTGTCAATCCAAAAAAAATGGTCCACATTATTTCTCAACTTTAAAAATCCTGTGACTCCTCACTAGGACTACTTTGGCCAAAATTTTGCTAAATTAAAATACAATAATGTATCATCTCAAATTTTACTTAAAGTGATCAATTCCATCTTGACTCACACTCAGACTTCATAAATACTTAACTGTATCCAAAAATCTTCCATCATCGAATTAAAAATTCAGGTAGTTCGACATCAAAGCACAGTGAGTTGTTTGCAAGTCACCGAGGCAGCCTCAGGTCCGAGGGATACATATACCCATATCCCATCAGAGCAACTTTTGACAGCAGAGTGCTCCAGAAGTAGTCACGCTTAGTAAAATATACTCCTACAAATCACCCATATGCCATACACATGTCACTACATGTCTTGGTTAAGAGGATAACCAACCAATATGGCATACAATGACCTACACTCGATACAATTATCATTTTTATAACAATTGTATCATTTGGTCACAAGCAGGATTTAAGAACTACTCAATAAATCCTCCTTTATCATTTTGAAAGTCACTATAAGGACTTCATCATAATATATGAGTTCTATTTTGAAAGATGTATTCCTTATGATAGATCTTACTAGATAACATTTATCATTTTATAATTTATATACTTGTATAGAGCACAATCATCTACAATCTAGATGATTGGCTTTAGGACACATTTCTCAACAACTTCCATTTGGAATAAAGCCAATCAGATCGATATCAAATATCCATCTTTCATTTTAGATCATTAAACTCTTTACATCCTATTGCTCTAGTCAATGGGTCTATCAAGTTCTCCTTTCAGTTAATATTTCTAAGGTCAACTTTATTTTGATCTTATCAAACAAGATCATTGCAATACATAAAGTGTTTGATTCTCAGATGGAATATCAGTTCTTCAGCTTGAGCTATGGCTCCAGTATTACTGTCAATATAGAAGGACTAGACCATCAATAGAGGGTGCCACTCCATACTCACTCATAAATTTTTATAACCAAACAACTTCTTTACCAGTATCAAATACTGCAAAGAATTCTATATCGCAAATAAAACTGGCTACTGTATATTGCATTGAACCTTTCCAGCATGTCGCTCCTCTTTTTAAGATAAAAATACAATTTGACATAACTTTGTCATTTCGATTCGACTAAAAATTGTAATCAATATTTCATAGATTTTAAGTCAGACTCTCCATAAAAAATGAGCCATTGGTCCTTAGTATTTTATAAATACTTAAGGATGGTTCTCATAACCTTCCAAACTTTTATAGAGAACAGAGATAACAACCAAGCTTTTATTCTCTGTAATATAGGGATGTCATTCTCGATTAAGAAAATTTCATCCAAATAGTATAAAGAATAATTTTACAGAACTATTAGTCTATTTGTACATATAAGATTCTGCTTCATTCTTAATGAAGCCATATGTTCAAAATATATGTTTCAACTCTGAGAAGCTTGATTCAATCCAAATCGACATGAGGATTGTCATAAAGAAATCATCTTGTTATAGTCAATACTATAACTTTGATGAAATTCTTTGACAATCAGATAGAATTAATAGGCCTCCACCTTTCCGTCTGCACCTCTTATCCATTTTAAAATCTACTTACACCCTATGGGTCTTACCCATTCAGGTGAATCAATGAATGCCCATACAAAGTCGATCTTTATAGACTTCATTTCAGATTTAATGGCTCCAAGCCACTTCTTAAAGTTAGATTCCTGTATAGCATCCATTTGGAAGATCAAATCTCCATCCCAAATCTAAAAATCAAAGTTTTTGTTCGACTGATATGGTGCTCTACCATATCTACTCAAAGATGTCTTTACATCGAGCTCTGGATTTAGTCTAATCAACTTCGATTTTGTTGTTTTATATTAGAGTTAGTTCTTCTACGTATCAAACTTCACTAAGTTTGCTCTTAATGGCATCCATTTCTTCACCAAAAAACTTTTTTTTCAAATAAAAATATGTTAAGATTCATGAACATCTCATATCCATCAAGAAGATAGAAGAAATATCTTTAATATAATATTTATTAGATCAAGATCTAAGTTAGTCAGTTTGTGAATATTTTACATAAGTTTGACACCCCAAACCCTAAGGTAAGAGAGCATCGAATTAACTAGGTCCATGTCTCATATAGAGTTTTGGTAACCGATTTGCTCAGAAATTTTCTTAAGCATATATCAAGTAGTCTCTAAAAGATAACCTCAGACAGACCAGCAAACCCATAATGGATCGAACCATATCTAACAAAGTGTGATTTTTTCTTTCAGACACCCTTTTAAACAGTAGTGTCTTAGGAGAGGTCCATTGAGAGAGAATCTAATTTTCTCTTAGATATGTCAAAACTTACTATAAAGGTATTTACTTCATCGATCAAACCGATAAATTCTAATACTCTTTCCAGTTTGTTTTTATACCTCATTATGAAATCATTTGAATATTTCAATCGATTCAAATTTGTGCTTCATAAGTAAGACGCACCAATGCCAAGATAGGTCATCAGAGATTTTAATGTCGTAGTAAGCCCTCTTCTGGCACTCATGTTCATGAGTGTAAATACATCAATATGTACTAAACTCAGAACATCGCTGGCTCATTCACCCTTTCTAATAAAAGGTGATTAAGTCAACAATGCCAAAGGTAGGCTTCAATGATATTATCTAATCTAGGATGCTAGTCCAACATGTACATTATACTAACAGGCTATGGTATTATGTTTATGTCATTTTTAATTATCCACTTATTATGTGGTATCATTCACAATGATATTACAATAATCATACTTATTGACGCTATCAATAAGATTGGATAATAGTGACAATCACTTAAAATAACATCTTTAAGGTTAAAAATAAGTTTGATGATTCCTAATGTTAAGACTGGAACAGACTTCTATCTCTTACATTTAGGAGTCTTTGATCGTTTTCAAATCTTCTACTATCTTGAAGTCTTTTGCAACTATTTACAAATGTGACTTATACTATCGGTATCCTATACCCAAATAGTAGTATTACCAATAGAGAAACTTTAAAGAGTTATCATATGACTATCTTAACCAGCAACCATTTACTGATTTTTCTTTTAAGCCTGTTTGGATTAGCCTGAGATTTCTTGATCAATTAGCTCAAAAAAAATACTCAACTTCTAATATTGGCTATCGAAGTTCGATCTGATAATATTTTCACTGTCTAACAGTGAAGAGAGTGATAATTTTCTAGCCATTTCTGAAAAGAAAATAATTGACCTATCAGTATATGAACTACTTTAAGCCTAAAGACTTACTTTAGTCTAAAGGTTCTCCCACTATTTTATATGAATTGGTAGCCTCTACCTCCAATTCAAGGAATTACCTTAATTCCTTAGTGGGTACTAGAATCCACACAGACTGCGTATAAGCCCAAAGATAGTTCGGTCAACCCATATGTATCTATGGGTAGGTTTTCAATCAATTATTTCTTCAAACAACTTCAAGTATTTAATTTTGCCCTAGGTTTCATTTCAGTCGGTGATGGGTCTCCACTGAAAGTTTTGATTAGGTCCAACCATTAACATGAACCTACTCAGTGATTCTAGCCAAAGAATGATCAGACTCAAGGATGGCTCAGTCAATCTGACCACCATCAGATAGTTCAACAGAGTTATCATATGATGAATGATAATTCTATCATTCAGAGAAAACACCAGATGGATGGTGCCTGCAATGTCAATATGAAGTAATGGACACATTACCATTCATCTTAATGAGAGGCTAGAGACAAGTCGATCCAATCGACAAGTCGATCTAGGGTACCTAAATTAATCATATTGATTAACCTTAACAATATGGATCAACTCGAGTCACCTAACGATCTAATCAGCCTAATGACTCAGGCTCAACCTTTGAGCCTCAATCAAGGTTTATTTGGTTTAATCAAAGATATGGACTCGATCATTTACAATTATTATTTTTAATCTCGAGTATCCTTGATCTAATTTAAATCAACTATTAGTTAGATTGGATCAACTACTCTTTTTAGTCTACCAAGTCTTTGATTCTAACCTTAGGTCTAACCCAATTAAAAAGAACTAGATTTAAACTAATCCATGCCCTATGTTTTATGCAATGTTATTAGATCTTTAATTATAATTCTAGATCTAAAATATATTTCTTAATTATTAATTAATTATAGCATCAACATGGGTTAAAATTATTAATTGAAACTATTTTAATTTTATAAAATAATTTTACATCAATTTTATGCAAAATTTTTTTGATCTGAAAACTAGATTGACTCACCCCTAAACTAAGTTAGATCATTTCAGTGGGTCGACTAAGTCTGATACTTGATCGACTAACTGATCATGAATAGTAACCATTACTGTTTGGCTTGAGATAATTGGGTTAGATCAGTCAACACTGAACCAATAAAAACAGGACATTGGATCGACTCAGTTCAAAACTAGTTGGCTCAGTTGGCATGCCAATATGTATCACATAGTTTTAGATCTAAAAATTTTGACATAAACTAAAATAAAACCAATCATAACAAATTTTAGATCATATCTAAATATTTTATAATTTAAAATTTTATTTTTATGATTAAAATTATTTTAATTATATATATTAGATATTTTATTTTTCATACAATTTATGCTTTGTATCACATACAACAAATCCTCGAGTTTCAACATCTAGGGCTTTGCAGAAAAATAAGTTCTTTCTTTCATATTTTTCTTCATGGGACCTCACAATGGCACCCCTACATGCCATGAAGAGCATCTCATTGAATGGGAAGAGAGGGTCATGTAACCCTACTTGCTCCTATAACCAGATGACCTGGTGATTACCCAATCTGAGTACTTTACTACTCAGAATATCTAATCTAATTCACATATCATATATGCAAAAATTTAGATCAAATCTAAATTATATTAGTTCTAATTTTACATTAGATCATATCAAAAATCAGATTATAACACATCTCATGTACTGCTAAATTTAGATTTCAACTCTACATGCATATATGTTCATGTCATAATGAACCTTCGCTCTGATACCATTTGTAGGGAAGTATGGTGGATTTTATGCATGTACTTTTAAAAATTTATAGTAAAACATATATAGATTAAATAATTTGATCTACAATGTATGCATAGATCAAATCTAAAATCACCATATAGGATCTATGACATGAACTAATATGCATGTATCCAAAACTAAAATCTAAAATTCAGCAAGTATAGACCATATCTATGTGTAATTAGATCATATTTAATTTATATTTATATCACATCTAAATATTAATTAAGATCAAAATCTCATACCTGAGTATGGATAGTAGATCATCGCATCCGAAATCTATGATACTTGATTCTTCATGATGCTTAGCAGCCGCACATACATCCGATCTCTACAGATATCCACAGGAAGCCCTTATGTTAATCGATCTCTTCAAAAATGCTAGCTCGTAACGACATCATACTTTGGGTGATCTAAGAAGAATCACAAAGATGATTGTTGGGTACAAAATATCCCCCGACCGAAGTTTGTAAAAGACCAACCCTTTCAGACTTCTCCGACAATGAGCTTCTCCATCCATCTACCGTGCTGCTCCAAAGGCTCTCTAGGCCTCACTGTCAGCCGACCTGCTACAGTGATCAACTATTCTCCGAACTTCTTTCAGACTCCATCAATATCTGAGCTTCTTTGACAATAAGATTTCTACAGTAATCAGACTCCATCCAAGTTTCTACGGTGGTCGACTGCCTTCAGGATTCCAATCGAACTCCTGTGAGAGCCGAACTTCTACTACGGGCGGTCTACTCCGAACTTCTACTACGAGCAGTCTACTCTGAACTCCTACAGTAGACTTCAGCCGAGCTTCTTCATAGTCGGATCCCAGATGAGCTTCTACCATGGGGCGGGATCCACCGACCAGGTCGTTACTCTGAGCTCCCACGACAACCGATCTTTGATCGAGCTCCAACAATAAGCAGCCTCCTTTCGACCTCCCACAAGAATCGGACTCCGCTCGAGCTTCCACAGCGAATGGATTTTGGATGAGCTTTTGCAACGGATGGACTCCGACAGCTGGATTCTTACAATGATCGATTGCCTCCGATGTCTGCCGAACCTCTCCAGTGCCATCCGAAGTCCATCGCCGGCCGACCCCCCACCAGATCCTTCATGAAATTGAACTTCTCCAACAGATCATCTTCAGACGAGCTTCCACATCAGGTGAATCCCAGATGGACTTCTCTAGCAATCAGATTCCTACCGGGCTTCACCAACGGAAAGCCTCCATATGAGCTTCGATAGCAGATGACTCCCACCTGTAGTATCAGCGCCTAAGGTATCCGACAACAGTAGACTCATTAGCAGCCTCAGAGACATTCGAGCTTCTCCCAGATCGATGGGATAGAGAGCCATCCCGCTCCATCAGATGTTTCAGTCGAGCTCCAGCCGACAGATCTGAACTCTCTGGCAAGTCACGACAATGGCCACTACCTTGCCCCACTCTCTGCAATGAATTCTGCGTGGCTCCACTACTCTCTGGCAAGTCGCGACAATGGACACCACTCTACTCTCCATAACAAGCTCTACGTGACTCTGAACGACCCCTGACGCCACTACTCTCCATAACAAACTCTGGGCGGCTCTGAACAACCCACTACCAGGCAGTTACAAATGTCACCGTCAATTAGTTACGCACTCTGTCTATAAAAATGGACCCCCAGATACGTTCTTCTCTAAGCTCAAAAACTCTATCTCAAAATTTTGCTAAAATTTCCACTCGAGCACTCCATTTCTGTTGAGGCAGAGTACTGACTTGAGCGTCAGAGGATCTTGTCGGAGTACCCCCAACTCCGGTTTAGACTTCCCTTGTAGGTCCCGACGGCGGCCGCGGTCATCTTGACTCCAGCAACTTCAGCTTTGGCAGAATTCTACACCAACAACTATGATGAAGCCTTCTCACTAGTGGCTATGCTCAAGTCTATTAGGATTTTGCTTGCTATAGTAACATACTACGATTATGAGATCTAGTAGATGGATGTCAAGACTGCATTCCTTAATGGTAATCTAGAAGAAGAAGTCTATATGACTCAGTCAGAGGGATTTGTCTCAAATAGGAGGGCAAACCAAGTATGCAAGCTAAAGAGATCCATCTATGGATTAAAACAGGCTTCGAGATGCTGGAACATCTGATTTGATATGATAGTCAAAGAGTTTGGCTTTATTAAAAATGAGGATAAACCATGTGTGTATAAGAAGATAAGTGGGAGTGCTGTTTTCTTCTTAGTTTTGTATGTCGATAACATATTGCTCATTGGGAATATATCCCAATGATGCAATCGGTCAAGATTTGGCTATCAAATAATTTTTTTATGAAAGACTTGGATGAAGCATCCTATATATTGGGTATAAAGATCTTTAGAGATAGATCTAAAAGGATGTTAAGCTTATCCCAATCACAGTACATAGATTTCATATTAAAGAGATTTAATATGGAGGCTAGTAGTAGAGGTTACCTGCCAGCAAGTCATGGTATATGTCTCTCTAAGAAAATGTATCCTAAGACACTAGAGGAGAGAAAGAGAATGAATGAAATCCCTTATGCTTCAGCTATGGGATCAATTATGTATGCCATACTATGTAGCAGGCTTGATGTAGCTTATACTTTGGGTGTAGCTAGCAGATTTCAGACTGATCCAGGAGAGGATCATAGGAAAGCAGATGATAGCAAGTCAATATCAGGATATATATTTATCCTAAATGATGGGACTGTGAGTTGGAAGAGTTTCAAGCAGCAGATAATATTTGACTCAATTACTGAGGCAGAGTACATCCTGCTAGTGAAGCCATTAAGGAAGCTGTCTAGATGAAAAAATTTATTATGGATTTAAGAGTCATTCTTAAGAATGAAGGATCGATGTCACTCTATTGTGATAATACTTGGGCTATTATTTAAGCTAAGAAATCTAGGTCTTATTATAGATCCAAGTACATCCTTGGATGCTTCCATCTCATTAGAGACAAGATGTTGTCCTGGAGTGAGTAGATAGAAAGAACAATATAGCAGACACATTCACTTAGGCCATACCACAGCAGCTAAATGATTGTCATCTTGATTGTATGAGATACAAAGGTGATTGGCTTTAGTGCAAGTGGGAGATTGAAAGAAGAGTGCCCTATAAGCCAATCACAAGTGTATTGCAATAGGACTTTTCTTTATAATTTTTTAACTTATGTAATAATATTTATTATTTGAGATATTGATTCATCATATTAGCAGCTTCTTATTATGACTAAGATTATAATAAACTCCAAAGATTAGGGCAATGATTTTAGAATACATGAATGGATCATGCTAGTGAGATCTAAAATCCTAAAATTTTAATTTTAAATATTTCTGATCATAGAAATATTAAGTCGGAGATCAATATTCTGGATAGACTGACACATCCTATGTATGCTCGATGGAAAGGGTGGCAGATCTCACTAGCCACTTGTGTGGGATACTAATATAAGGATGTGGGTGCTTAATTGAGAAATGAGCCCACTGAATTGACTTGATAAAAAAGAACATCTTATGGAAACCTTACTTGTATGTCAAAGATGGTTCTCTAAGTAGAAGTTGTGCAAGTGATCCTTAGACTTGAGATCACCATGAAATCTTATGCACATGAATCCATATTTTGATTCATACTCAAGCATAGCTTTAAGATATGTACGGGGTGTTCTGGATATGGTAGGAGCATGTACAAAGGTTGTGAGTAGGTCAATATGGAATCAATCGCTCCTAGTAAGAGAAGATCGCATCCTGTGTATTCTCATTGTAGATGACTCAAAAAAAATCTTTTGGCCAAAAGTAGGAAGGAGATTAGAAGAAGTTTCTAATACTTCTTCATTAGAGTCATCATTGATTAATTAAGAATCAATATGAATATGTGTTTGAGTTTGACATGATTCCATACTTATGAACATATTCAAGGTGTTGGGATGATCGAAGGATTGTATTACATGGTAACTTGCCACTGAAGGGCATATTTGGTATTTTTATCAAATCTTTATATCTTCTGAATAGTTATGATATATTGCTAGACATCAATCTTGACTTGTAAATTTTTGATCGAATTAAAGAGTTTAATTCAAACACTAATTAGGAAGAGTTCTAATTACTGAAATCGGATTAGCTTGATTGGACCTAAATGGTTAGATTAAATTTTAATCAAATTAGGTCAACTTGCACCCGTAACTATTACTAGCTAGATGTGGAACTCAATGGATCACACACATATAGAAATTGGCCAAGGACTCTTTTTAAAAAGGTTGATTAGAATTTTGGATTCAATCGGGGTTCCGGTAAGCATGCTAGCACGTGTGGAATCCCTAGCTCTTTTAGAGATCAATTTGGTCTCATGCCTTGCTCATTAGCTAGCCTAATTTGATGGGCATTTGGGTCAGGTCAAGCCACCTATAAGAAGCTAAAAAAAGGCACCATATCTAGTGTACATTCCAAATAACTAAGAGTCCAACTTAAGAAGGACTCTTGGTGCTAATATGCAGAATGCATGCGCACTTTATTTGTGATGTGTAGAAGGACTAAAAATCCTTCTATTTTGGGCCTCTATTTTTTATGGCAAGTAGCTTAGATGATGAGCCACCTAGTTCACCTTTTGAAGTATAAAAAATCTATCAGATTATACATAAAAAAATTGCTCGAATCATTGCTGCATGCATGCTAGATTTTTCTGGATGTGTGAAGGGATGAAAAGACTCCTTCTGTTTAGGGAGTCTTAAGTGATTTTTTATCTGATAATTTTTGTGATAAGGATCAATTTTAAGCACTTATCACGTGATAAAAATCTAAAAAATTATCACATTAAGAAAGGTTGCTTTTCACACCCTTTTCTGGGCACGCATGTGTGTGACAGGGAGAAGGTGCTCACGCATCTCTTCGATGAAGAGTCCTTGTCACATATGAACTCTTATCCAAATAATGTGTCATTAAGTGATGGCCTTCTATTTGAATAAAGGTTTATGTGGCAAAATTTCACACTAATTAGATGTGTAAAGAGATGCGAAAAGCATCTTGTTCTGGGCATGCATGCATGAGAAGGCAAGAATCGACGTATCACCTCCTGAAGAGTCCTTCTATTTAAGGACTCTCAGATAAGTGATATGAGGACTTGATATATCTTTTCAGATGAGGCTGCCTTCTCTATTAGTGCCCCACCTGGTGTTATAAATAGGGGATGACAGATGGGGTGATCATTCAATTCTTACATCCCCTATCCACTCCCTCTCTTACAATTCTAGGTTTTAAGGCAAGGCTTATTCTTTTAAGACAAGCCTAATCCTAATAACTCTAAGGGTCTAAAAGGATTAGAAAAAGGTGGTCTAGTCTAGTGGATGATTTAGAAAGGTTCAGACTCAGATCTAGAGGAAGATCTGATCGATTGGTGGCTAGTTGAGTTCTAAAGGCTAGAACTCTTGAAGCAAGGTGAAGAAGAAGCACTGTCTTTGGTTCAATTTTTGTGTGGATCACCGTTAGAGGGCAAACACTTGGATGCTTCATGAAAATTGAATTAGCATTACAGATATTCTTCTAATCTAAATTTATTTTATTGTACTTTGATTGATATAGTCAAGAGTTTCTGGGCTTTAGGGTTTTCGGTGCATCGAGTATTTTTAATAAAAATTTTAAACACCTAATCCTTTCGCTGCACCATCAGAAATCAATAGCCATATTGGAGAAGACAGACTCAACAAACTGAAGAAAGATGGTCTTCTTGGATCATTGACTTTCGAGTCTTATCCAGTTTGTAAATCATATCTTTAAAAAAAATGATCAAGCTGACCTTTATGGGATAAGAGAAAAGGGCTACTAAGATATTAGCCCTGGTATACACTGATGTGTGTGGTCCATTCGACGTACAAGATAGAGGTGGCTATATCTACTTTATAACCTTTATTAATGATTATTCACGATATAGATTTATGTATTTGATGCATCGAAAGTCTGAAGCTTTTTAAAAGTTCATGGAGTTCAGACATGAAGTAGAAAAATAGACTAGAAAACCCATAAAGGTTCTTCGATCAGATCGAGTAGAGGAATATCTTAGTGGAGAATTTCGGGCCTATCTCTAGGATAATGGCATAGTCTCATAGTGGACTTCTCTAGAAACATCTCAACTCAATGGAGTATCTAAAAGGAGAAATCGAACCCTATTAGATATGGTCTAGTTCATGATGAGCTTCATAGACCTTCCTATTTTTCTCTGGAGACATGCATTGCTTACTGCGATTTATCTTTTGAATTGAATTCCCTCTAAATTCATTCCTACTACACCATATGAGTTATGATAGAGTAAGAAGCCAACTATTGGGTACTTCAAGATTTGAAGATGTCGAGCCCATGTCAAGCGACAGCAGGCGGATAAGTTAGAGGCTAGATCTTTTAGGGCTCATTTTATAGGATATCCTAAGAAAATTATGGGATACTACTTCTATCTTCCTGAGGATCACAATGTGATTGTAAGCCATCATACCGTATTCTTGTAAAAGGAGTTTATCTAAGATGGAGGCAGTGGGAGGAAGATTGAGCTCGAAAAGAAAGTCTCTGAAGAGCATCAAGTCTAAGAATCTAAACCCTGTAATGAGCCAGTAGATGTGATACCTCCTCCACCTCGTAGTTCAAGTAGGATCTCCTATCCTCCTAAAAGGTACTTAGATATTCTTACAGAGGATTTAGAGAAAGCATTCCTTGTGGGAGTAGGGACATTAGGAATGATCCTAAGACCTATGATGAGGCAACATTAGATATAGACTCTGAAAAATGGATGAAAGTGATAAAGTCAGAAATTGACTCCATGCATTTCCACTGATTTGGTCCTTAGTAGATCTACCTAAAGATATTGTACCTATTGGGTATAAATGAATTTACAAAAAAAAAATTGCATCAGATGGTAAGGTAAAAACCTATAAGGCAAGGCTAGTCGCCAATGGTTATAGTCAATGTGAAGGTATTGACTATCATGAAATCTTTTCGTCCATGGCCATACTGAAATCTATCCATGCTCTGCTTGCGATAGCAGTTTTTTATGATTATGAAATTTGGTAGATGGATGTGAAAACTGTCTTAATAAATGGATATCTTGAGAAAGATATCTATATGGAGCAGCCTTTAGGTTTCACGTCCAGTTATAGTGATCACAAGATCTGCAAGTTGCAAAGATCCATATATGGACTCAAGCAAGCATCTCGAAGTTGGAACACTCACTTTAATAATGTGATCAAAATATTTGATTTGATCAAAACTAAAGAAGAGCCATGTGTGTATAAAAAGGTCAGTGGGAGTACTATCACATTTCTTGTATTATACATGGATGACATCCTCCTGATTGAGAATGATATTCCCATGCTGACATCGGTCAAAGTATGATTATTGAAAGAGTTCACCATGAAAGACCTTGGAGAAGCTTCCTATATTCTTGGTATAAAGACCTATAGAAATAGATCTAAAAGAATGATAGGACTCTCACAGTGAATGTACATAGAGGAGGTACTGAAGAGGTTCAGCATGAAAAACTCCAAGAGGAGTTTTTTACCCTTTAGACATGGCATTTATCTCTTTAAGAAGATGTATCCTGACACACCTGAGGAGATCCAGCATATGAGCAAGATCCCTTATGCTTCGATAATAGAGAGCCTCATGTATGCCATGTTATATACACAACCTAATATAGCCCTTGCTGTGAGTGTCACGAGCAGATATCAGGCAAATCTAGGTGAAGAATATTAGATTGCTATTAAAAATATCTTTAAGTACTTGAGAAGGACTAAGGATTTAATGTTGATTTTTGATGGAGGATTGAAGCTGAAAGTTGAGGGATACAACGATTTAGACTTCATGGCTGATATCGATGATAGAAAGTCTAAATTGGGGTGTATCTTTTTATGCAATGGTGGTGTGGTCAGCAGAAGAGTTTCAAGCAGCCGATCATTGCAGATTCGACAATGAAAGACAAGTATATCACCACCTTTGAAGCTGCCAAGGAAGCCTTTCGGTTCAAGAAGTTCGTTGCAATGTTGGGTGTGATGCTATCAAATGCCATTGCACTGTACTACAACAACAATGGCACCATAGCCTTCGCTAAGGAGCATAGATCTTACTAGAAGTCCTAGCACATAGAGTGGCAGTTTTACATCATATATGAATACCTCGAGAAGAAGTTCGTCAAGATGCAGAGAGTCGACTCTGCACTGAATGTGACAGACCTACTGACCAAGCCCCTCAGCCAGTAGAAGATCGAAGCTCACCATGAGAAGTGAAAGAATAAGTGTCCTACAAGCCAATCACAAGGGTTATGTGATGGAACTTATTCATATATTCTTCTAATTCATGTAAAGATATTTATTTTTGATATAAATAAAAATGAGCTATTTTTAATTCATCATTTCAGTTGTATCTTTTTATATTAAGGATTATGATGAACCCCATAGATTAGAATAATAATTTTAGAGGACATGAATGAGTCATGCCTATGAGATCTAAAACTCTAAAATTCAAATCTTAAATATTTTTTATCGTAAGAATGTTGAATCGGGGATCAATGTTCGAAAAGACTGGCACATCCTTTGTATGCTTGATAGAGAGGGTGGCTGATCTTACAAGCCACTTGTGTGGGGATATTAATACAAAGGTGTGGGTGCTCATTAAAGAATGAGTTCACTAAATTGACCCATTAGTAGAGAATATCTTATGGAGTCTTACTTACATGTCAAAAGATAATTCTCTGAGTGAGAGTTGTACAAATAATCCTTAGATCAGAGACCACCATGGAATCTTGTACATATGAATCCATATTTTGATTCACACTCAAACATGATATTAAATTATATACGGGGTGTTCTGAATATGATGGAGTGTGTACGGAGGTTGTGAGTAGGTCAACAAGGAATTGATCACTCTTAGTAAGAAGAGATGACATCCTACGTATTCTTTTCTCTTGATAAACTCAAGAAGACTTTGGCCAAAGCAAATGAAGGTTAGATAGGGATTCTAATAATTCATTAGAGTTATCATTGATTGATAAAGAATCAATAAGAATATGTATTGAGTTTGACATGATTCTATACTCATAAACATATTCAGGATGTAGGATGATCAAAGGATTAGGTTACACGGTAACTTACCACTGAAGGATATATTTAATTTTTTTCATCAAATTTTACATCTTCTAGATAGTCATGATATATTGCTAGACATCAATCTTGACTTGTGGGTTTGATCAAATTAAAGGTTTAATTTGGTCACAAATTAGACAGGGTTCTAATTACTGAATTCAGGTTAGCTTGTTTCGAACCTAAATTGATTAGAAAGGATCTAATCAAATTTGGTCCACTTGCATCTGGACCTACTACTAGCTAGATGAAAAACTAAATAGATCACACACAAAAGAGACTAATCAAGAATTTAATTGGATTAGATTAAGTTTACAGAGTTAACATGCTAGCACATGTTGCAAACACTAGCTCTTAAAATCGAATCGATTTTGATTTCGGTTCTAATTTGAATAGAATTAAGTTAATTAAGATCATGATTTATTTAGATCTAATTTAGGTTAGCCAAATTTGGCATGTAATTGAATTCCTCTTATTTTGTTTGGCCTAATTGGATTGGGTTAGCTTTGAGTTGGTGTTATGGATAGATATGGACTAAAAAGTCCATTTGGTTATGGACTCTTAACCAAACACCCACGCCACCTTATTTTTAAGTTTTTCTATACCTAAAAGAGCTAAATGATGCCTCCAATATAAGCCTTTAAATGGCATGAAGAGTTGATATGTGGTGGAGAAGGAGGGCGCCACAAATTGATGCTACACGACTCTTCGAAAACACCTATAAAAGATCGCATGGACTCCTTTTGCTTTAAGTCTCTTAGACACCACTTATATTAGATAATCTTTTGATTTTTATATATTTAAGGAAAGAATTTCTATATGTAAAAAATTGAAAATAATCAGATTAACAAAAAGATGCTTATCGCAATTTTATTGGGCGCATGCGAAAGAAGAATAAAACGTCGTATTTGATAAGAGAGTTTCACCTACAGAAGGACTCTTATCGGATATGACTTTTCCTCTATTTAGGATGTGGAAAGACCTCTAAAATTTGATTTGGGGCATGTGGATTGGATAACACCCGTTGATAGGTGTCTCCACACTAATTATAAATAGCGTGGAGTCTCCGGTGTTTTGGTATTCAGAAGTCTATCTCTTCTTTCTTACATTCATCTCTAGTTTGTCCAATTTCTTTCTTCCTTTCCTTGTTAAGACAAGTCCAAATATAGTAAGGGCAAGTTTGAATTAGGACAAGGGCTTAGGAAGATAGTAAAGGAAGACAAAGAGATAAGAAAGGTAGAGAAAGACAAGCCAAGGGAGGAGGGTGTTCAAAAAAACACAAGAGGAGTGTTGTGCTATCCAAATTAGAGAAGAAAAGTCTTGAAAGAGCTTGTGTCTTGATCCAATTTCTATGTGGATTACCATTGGAGGATGAACACTTGGACGCCTAGTGGAAGCTCTGTCAAAATTTTTTGGATTTAGCGATACAGGTATTCTTCTATATCTTCTGTAGTGTCATGCATGTTTAGATATATGATTGTTAATCACCAAGGAGGTCTTAACTTAGGGTTTGATAATTATAAATTTATTATGAAAAATTATAAAATTCATACTTTCACTGTGCTATCATAACCCAACAGTGGTATTAGAACCAACCTTGATTAGTTCAATCACATGAGCATGTCTATATATAGAATTATATATACATGCGAGTTGGATGTATATGATATACTGTATGTGTTATATTATGTAAATAACTTTGTTATGATTTATTTAATATATATTTGTTAGATCATAATCATGTAGTTAAATTTTTAAGGATGTGCTTGTGACCACTAAAGTCCTCATAAAAAATTATATTAAGTCGTAGTGATCAGAACCAGTGGCTAACCAATTCTTGAGTCGATTAATCAATTGGTGTCTAGGCAAGTGTTAAAGGTGGTTCTTTAATTGGTTTCATTGACTGACCTGGCCAATTTATTAGTGTCTAAGAAAAGCAATGGGGAGACCCCCACCTACTTATCTAACCAATTGGGTTAGTCTAAATCTTGAATTTGGTTTGCTCAGTGTTTATTACACTACTAAAGCCTTCCTTCATGCTAAGATGATTATTATTTTAAGAACCACAGTAAATTTATTGTGCTATTCACAAAACTTACTATAGGACTAATATAATAAAATCTTGGTGCATTATGAATGCTTATGGCATATTTGAATTATTATTGCTTTATTGTGCTATCCACAAGAGCAATATTAATTTCAAATATGCCTATATGGAAATGAAGGGTTTCACTTAACTAAAATATTATGGTTTATTGTGCTATCCACAAGACTATAAATATTTTAGAGGTAGTTTATGTTGAGAATATAATTGAAAAAGTTTTCTTACCTTTGATCTCACTGAAGTTTGTTGTGCTATCCATAAGACTTCTTTGAGGAATAAGGATCTCAACCCCACTAAGAGACCGATTTAGGGTTTCTTGTGTTGGGAATAGTATCCCAAAGCCAATCGTCAGCCTGTTGACGGTTGTGCTCTTTCTTGTATTAGTATATGAATTATAAATTAAATAAAAATTATTTTGGCATTTTTCATCACAAATTATTTTATCTTCTAATGACTCCTGTGTTGTGGTGAAGTCCTTAGGACTATTTAGACTCGATAAAGGAGGATTTATCGTTTAGTCCTTAAACATGTTCGCGACCAAATGATACATTGTTACCAAGGACAACAACATTCATCAAGCATAGATCATTATCTGCCATATGGGTTGGTTGTCTTCTTAACCAAGGAGTGTGGAGACACTAGTATGGCATACAGATGAGATGTAAGGGTACATCTGTACTGAATGTGACCGACTCTGGAGCTTTTTCTACTATCAAGATTTACTCCGATGGGATATGGGTATAACTGTCCCTCCGATCTGAGATTGCCACAGTGACTTGCAAGCAACTCACTGCACTTAGGCACTGGACTACCTGAATTTCTAATTTAGTGACGGAAGGCTGCGGGTGTAGGAGTACTTGACTTGTCGGTGCATGTGTCAAGATGGGATTGACCACTCCAGTTCAAGAGCTGTGTACAGTCGTGTTTTAATTTAGTAAAACCTTGGCCAGGATAGTCTTAGTGAAAAGTCATAGGACTGTTTGAGTTGAGCATGATTCGGATGATCTGATCAGGGTTGATAGTTTAACCCTGAGTCATCCTATACACAGGGGTCAAAAGAGATGAATTATACAGTAACCATATTCGCATAGGTTCTGAATGTTGCGATTGTGACCATTCGACCTATCCGAATGTAAGGTACCATTGCTAGATGGTTACTTCGATTAGTACAAGAATTGGTTCCTGTGCTACCGACTTAGGTTCGAACCTGTGGGGTCACACACATTAGAGGTTCCTATCTGATCTGATGGCTGGTGAAGAGTCCCACTGGACTGGGCCTCTTCGATCAAGAGTCCTAATACTTTGAGACACTGAGTCCTACATGTCTGGAACTCTGTGATCGAGAATTAGGATTCTCTGATCATGAGTTCCACACACTTTGGGTATCGGGGTCAAGAGTCCCATTGGTTTGGGACTCTTCGATCAGGGTTTCATATCGATGGACTTTGATGCCCGATTGCCCATCGAATTTGGACTCAATATTTATGAAAAGTTTAATTAGTAATTTGATCACTAATTAACTTAATTTAATTGAGTAATTATTTTTGGATCAAGTTCAATTGAATTGGATTCAGTTGGGTTTGACCCGATTAGGTTAAGAGTTGACCTAATCGCCGAGGTGGTTTGATCCTTGATCTGATCAAAGGTTGGGCTTAGTCAATTCTTGATTTGATTAAGATTTTACTGAGCCTAATTAAGCCTAATAGTGTTGGGTTTAATTTAGTCTAATTGTGCCTAACCTGTTTTGATAAGGTTGGTTCAATTAGATTTGAAACCACCTTGACTCATCTCCCTGCGCCACCTCACCTCACCTGTGCCTATTTGAATTCACGAGAAACAAGTTCTCATAAATTTTCTCCCACGCAGAAGCCTTCCCACACCCCTCCTTTGTGTGCCATTTTGAGTGGATAAAAATGGTTGGTTGGCCATTCAAATTCAAATGAAGTTTGAATTTGAATGGGCAACTAATCTCATGCGCCACCTTATCCACTTGTGAGCCACTTTTTCTACATGAGAAAAAGTTTCTCGTGTATACTCTCTACGCACAAAGAAGCCCACGCCCCTCCCTTTTCATGCCTTATGTGGATAAGGATAGGTTGGTTGGCATTTGAATTCAAATTTGATTTGAATTCAAGTGAGCAACCACCGAGCTTTATCCTCTCACGTGGTGAAAATACTGAAAAAATACATCTTGCACTGTTTTTAAAAAGATGAGAAGGTGGGGCATGTGCAATATCTGATCTGAGAAAGAAAGAGTGGCATGAGAAGGCCTTGTGCATGAGATCAAAGTTCAAAAAACTTTCGAGAGAAAAACAAAAGAAAGAAAGTGGGCGCAGGGTTTTCTGAGAGTACCCTAGGGTTTCTACCTAGGGTTCGGGAAGTTAGAAGGTGAGCTATGAGTGTCGTGAGCCCACCAAACTTTAGGGAGAGCTTCGTCAACCTCTCTACTCTCTTTGCTGATGATCCAGAGTATTTGAGGAATCAATAGACACCGATCGAAAAAGTTCGATCAGCATCAGCTGTCGAAAGGGTTCTGCAACGAACTAGCATTCGTGAGGAGCCGATCAGATCGAGAGCTTCATGTGGATGATCTACAGAGGTCAGACATACTGTGTGGCTGTATTACAATAATCAGACCATCCTGACGGTGATCATACTGTGGCAATCAACTACCTACACGAAGGTAATGTGTTCTGAACACATAACAGTAAAATATTTATTGTAGAATTCAAAATTTTAAATTTAAATACATGCTATATATATCATATTTAGATTTTTATGTAGGATTAATAGATGCTAATTAATTAGATTAATTAATAATTTTCACTATAAAATCATAATTTTAAAAAAGTTTTAAAATTACCATTTTACCCTTGCACTGAAATTCATAACAAATGGTATCAGAGCCAGGTTCTAAAATATGATATACATTTACATGCATAGATTAAGTAGTAATCTAAAAGTTTAAATTTAAAATTTAAATTTGGATTTTAAAATTCAAAATTTAAAATTTAAATTTTAAAATTTGAAATTCAAAATTCAAAATTCAAAAATTTGAAATTCAAAATTTGAAATTTGAAATTTAAAATTTGGTTAAAATTTTAAATTTAAAATTCAAAATTTAAAATTCAAAATTTGAAATTCAAAAATTTGAAATTTGAAATTTGTTTAAAATTTAAAATTTGAAATTTGAAATTTGTTTGAAATTTGAAATTTAAAATTTGAAATTTTAAATTTGAAATTTGAAATTTGAAATTTAAAATTTAAATTTTGAAATTGGTATATTTAGATATACTTGATCCAAGTAGCAAGTAGTCTAATTGGGTTAGTTTCTATGGTCGTCCGATCATAGGAGAAAAGAAGGGTTTAAAGGCCCTCTCCTCCCATTCAATGGGGTTCTCCTATGACGGTAGGGGTGCTGATGCGATTATATCCCATACAGATGAAGCAGCGAAAGGACTTAATTGTAAAGGTTCAATTGTAAAATTTATCATGAATGTGTTAGATTAGATCTAAAGAAATATTCATGATTTATTTTGATTGAGTTATTTTCTGTTATGTAATTAGCAATAGGATTGTTGTTTATAAAATATGCTGATCCGTTTGTGAAATGAGTCAACACATTTGGTGAACAGAAAATAAAACCTTTCAAATTTAAAAATTATTTTCGAAATGCCAAACCCTGATCCATCAGTCCAAATACTTAATTAAAAAAATTAAGTGTTGTCTAATTGGTCTAGAATTGTGAATTAAGACCTAAGATAATTGCATAAACTTGTGGGCTAATGGGTTAGATGGATTAGGTCCATAATTGGGTTAGACCTAAGGTTAGCTTAAAGAAATGGACTAAATTAGAGTAATTGGTCAAATCTAATCAAAAGTTGAATTAGATTAGGTCAAGGACACTCTAGACTCTACTTCAATAGTTGTAGTTGAATGGGTCTATATCTTTAACTAGACCAAGATGGACTTAATTCATAGCTATGTGGTGGAACCCTATTTACTAAGTCGATCAAATTAAAACTAATGAACCGGTTGGTGTCTAAGGTAAGTTCGGCAGTCTAACCAGTGGTTTTTAACTGGGAGCTACTCGCATTGATTCGATCTCTGATGAGTTAATGGCATATCCCTTCCACTGATCTCACTTACCTGGCTAACCTGGTGAGTTAGGTTTTGATTAGATCACTTAGTGATTAGGACTCACCCATGTCATTAGGTAAATCAGTGTGACTGATTTAGGTGCTCCTAATGCCGGCTATAATTAAATCCTTTTTAATCTGACTTGGTGAAGTCAGTGGGAGGATTAAAATTGACTGGTTAATTTCTTCTCTTCTATCCTTTAATAAAATCCTCAAAAAATTATTAGGTCCCTAAAAATGATTAAGTTATAGTAATAACTAAGCCATAGCCTCCCATTAAGTGAGTGATAATGAGTCCATTAGTTTAATAATCACTGGAGGCCCAAAGTCCTGGTGCTTATTGACTAATGGAATTATCATTCATAATATGATCATTTGGTTGAGTCTTTCTGATGGTGGTCAGGTTGGCCGGCCAAAGTCGGGCCTGATCATTTATTGGTCAGATTCACCAAATCAAGTCATGTTAATGGTTGGACCTAACCAGATCTTTTCAGTGGAGGCCAAAGCCTACTGATTAGGTTCTGGGGCAAAATCAATTACTAGAAGTTGTTTAGAGAAACAACTGGTTATGAACCTACCCATAGATGCACATGGGTTGACCAGCCAAAGTTGGGCTCATATGTAGTCTGTGTGGATTCTAGTACCCACTAAGGAATTAAAGTAATTCCTTGAATTGGAGGTTGAGGCAATCAGTTCGTAAAAATACTGGGAGAAACTTTAGAATATAGTCCAAATCTTTAGTATTAATAATTTATGTACTAATAAAAGTCTGGTTTTTCTTTATGCAGCTATGGCCACTATCCTGTCGCTCCGATCGTTATTAGATAATGACAAGCTCATGGGACCTAATTTCAATAGCTGGTATCGAAAATTGAAAATCATCCTTGAGCATGAATGGATCCTTTATGTAGTAACGGATCTGGCACCTGAGGAGCCAGCCCCGAACACTAGAGGGATGGTCCGAGACACTTACCAGAAGTGGCTCAATGACTGCACCATCATTCGGTGCATAATGCTGACGGCAATGAATGATGAGTTCAGCCACAGGTTCGAGAACGTCTAGCCGTAGGAGATGCTTCAAATGTTGAACGACTCCTTTGACACGTCTGACGACATTGAAAGGCACAAAACTAGTTGTGCCATTTTCAATGCTCGGATGAGGGATGGGGCCTCAGTCACCGATCATGTACTGTACATGATCGAATTGATTGTACACCTAAGTAAACTAGGCTTTCCCTTGCACGAGCAACTCGGTAAGGATGAGATCCTTAATTCTTTGCCCAAGTCCTTCCTCCCCTTCCTTACTCATTTTCGGATGATAAAGCCTGCAGTGAACTACCACGGCTTGTTGGGGTTGCTGCAGAACTTTGAGAAGGACCACCAGCTCCATAAGGAGTTGGTGAATATTGTGGGAGGGTCTTCTTCTGGTCGTCGACCCTTTAAGAAAAGAAGAATAAGAAGAAGAAGAATAAGAAGGTGCAGCTGCATGCTGGGACATCTGCATAGGGTCAGACCAAGAAGCGCAAGCCCGACCAGAGCCAGACAGAGTGCTTTTTTTGCAAGAAGCAGGGGCACTGGAAGAGGAACTGTCCTCTATACATTGCCTCCCTAGACTCGAACAGGCCAAAGAAGAAGCAAGGTAATTATATGATAACACCTTGCAACTTTTCCATTTGTGATACTATTGCCTGGGTATTGGATACTGGGAGCCCTTATCATATCTGTAATTCGATGCAGGGTCTGCAGGTCAGTAGGAGATTTGATAAAGGTGAGAGATTTCTAAACGTTGGAGATGGAAATAAAGTTCCAGTTCTAGCTTTAGGAATCATGAACCTTGTAATCAACTCTCGTAAAGTAATTCTGAGTGAATGTCACTATTGTCCAAGTTTTTTATTAAATATTATTTCTGTAGGCCTTTTGGCCTTGTACAGTTATGAATTTTTAATAAAAAAAATATTTGCAATATCATTTTGAATGGTGTTACAATATTTGTTGGGCAACTAAATAATGGAATTTACTTACTATCATAGCCTGTTAATATGGTTCAAACCTCCAGTAAACGTCCTAGAATGGAAAATATGTCAGAAGTCTACATTTGGCACTGTAGGCTAGGTCATATCAATAAGAACAGGATAAACAGGTTGGCTTAAGAAAGAATTTTTGAAGTTGGTGATTGTGAATCACTTCCAACCTGTGAGTCCTGTCTTCTAGGAAGGATGATCAAGTCACCTTTTACTAGAAAAGGTGAGCGAGCCAGTGAACTCTTGGATCTGGTACATTCTGATGTATGTGGACCCATGAGCTCAAGTGCAAGAGGTGGATATTTCTACTTCATAACCTTCACAGATGACCTATCGAGGTATGGGTATGTCTACTTAATGAAGCATAAGTCGGAGTCATTTGAAATGTTCAAACTATTCCAAAATGAGGTAGAAAAATAAACTGGAAAGTGTATTAAAACTCTTCGATCTGATCGAGGAGGTGAATACCTTTCCAATGAGTTTCTGACATATCTTGGAGAGAATGGGATTCTCTCTCAGTGGACTCCTCCTGGAACACCACAGTATAATGGTGTGTCTAAAAGGAGGAATCGAATCTTGTTGGACATGGTTCGACCCATGATGGGGTTTTGCTGGTCTGTCGATCTCCCTCTGGGGATATGCACTCGAATCGGCTTGTTACCTTCTAAATAGGGTTCCGAGTAAGTCTGTAATCAAAATGCCATATGAGATATGGATAGGACATAAGCTAGTACTCTCGCACCTTAGGGTTTGGGGGTGTCTGGCTTATATTAAATATTTAATTATGGACAAGCTTGGACCTTGGTCTGACAAGTGTTTTTTCATAGGATACCCAAAAGAGACCAAAGGGTATTATTTCTATCTAGCTGATGAGCAAAAGGTGTTTGTCAGCCTTAAGGCAATCTTTTTGGAAAAGGAGTTCCTTGGTGAAGGGACTGCTGCCTCTAAGGTCGAACTTGAGGAAGTTCGACAGGTAGAAAAATTGACACAAGTTGCTGAACCTGAACCAGATTTGGTTAGATCAGATCCGGAGCCCATTGTTCCTGCACCCTTAAGGCGGTCTGGTAGAGTACCATGTCAATCGGATAGATACTATGATTTCTTGGTTCGAGACGACGATCTTGTTGAACTTGATAAAAATGATGAGGATCCGATCACCTACATGGATGCAATGCAGAGACCTAACTTTGAGAAATGGCTAGAGGCCATGAAATCCAAAATGGAGTCCATGAAGGTCAACGATGTGTGGACATTGGTTGACCCATCCGAAGGAGTAAAACCCATAGGGTGTAAGTGGGTCTTCAAGAGGAAGAGGGGCGCAGACAGAAAGGTGGAGACCAATAAAGCCCATCTGGTTGTCAAGGGATATCGTCAATGTTATGGTATAGACTATGACGAGATATTTTCTCCTGTAGCAATGCTCAAATCCATTCGGATTATGCTTGCGATAGCTGTCCATCTGGACTATGAAATCTGGCAGATGGATGTGAAGATAGCTTTCCTAAATGGAGAGATGGATGAAGAGGTGTATATGATACAACCTGAAGGGTTCACATCCACAGATGAGTCTAAGGTGTGTAGGCTACAGAGGTCCATTTATGGACTTAAGTAGGCATCCCGGAGTTGGAACATACGTTTTGATAGGACGATCAAAATGTATGGCTTCATTAAGAACGGAGAAGAGCCCTGCATTTATAAGTGGGCTAATGGTACAGTAGTGGTATTTCTTGTATTGTATGTGGATGATATTCTCTTAATCAAGAATATAGAGAATAAAGATTTGACTGTCATCACAGTTCTCCATGAAGGATCTGGGAGAAGCTTCCTACATCCTAGGGATGAGGATCTACAGGGATAGATCTAAAAAGTTGCTTGGCTTATCCCAGTCCATGTACATTGATACTATGCTGAAGAGGTTCAGCATGGAGAATTCTAAGAAAAGCTATCTACCGATAGGCCATGGAATTTCTCTCTCGAAGAGGGATTGTCCGACAACACCTCAAGAGAGAGAGCGTATGGGTAGAATTCTATATGCTTCGGTAGTGGGATCTATCATGTACGCCATGACATGTACATGACCAGATGTGGCATACTCACTAGGGGTAGTGAGTAGATACTAATCTGATCCACGGGAGAATCACTGGAAGGTTGTTAAAACCATCCTGAAGTATTTGAGAAATATTAAGGACCAGTGACTTGTTTATGGTGAATCAGACTTGAGACTTATAGGGTTTACAAACTCTAGTTTCCAGTCTGATCACGATGATAGCAAGAGTGTGTAAGAATTTATTTTTACCCTTAATGGTGGGGCTGTCTGCTGGAAGAGTTTCAAGCAGCACACTGTGGCAGATTCAATTTGTGAGGCAGAGTATGTCGCTGCATCAGATGCTGCCAAAGAAGCGGTGTGGCTAAGAAAATTCATCATCGAGCTCGGAGTAGCATCCTCCCTTGTTGGTCCAGTTCTGCTCTATTATGACAGCTCTAGAGCCATTGCTCAGGCAAAGAAATCGAAGGCACACCAGCAGACGAAATATATTCTGCGCCGCTACCATCTTATCCGAGAAATCATGGATAGAGGTGATATTGACCTTCAGAAGATCGATGGAAAGGAGAACCTGACCAACCCATTCACTAAAGCGATTGCGGTGAAGGAGTTCGACGACTTCAAGTCGAAGATGGGTATTAGATACTGTACCAATTGGCTTTAGACCAAGTGGGAGATTATTGGGAATAGTGTCCCAAAGTCAATCGTCAACCTGTTGACGGTTGTGCTCTTTCTTGTATTAGTATATGAATTATAAATTAAATAAAAATTATTTTGATATTTTTCATCGCAAATTGTTTCATCTTCTAATGAACTCCTGTGTTGTGGTGAAGTCCTTAGGACTATTTAGTCTCGACAAAGGAAGATTTGTCGTTTAGTCCTTAAACCTATTCGTGACCAAATGATACGTTGTTACCAAGGACAACAATATTTATCAAGCATAGGTCATTGTCTACCATATGGGTTGGTTGTCCTCTTAACCAAGGAGTGTGGAGACACTGGTATGGCATACAGGTGAGATGTAAGGGTATATCTGCACTGAACATGACCGACTTCGGAGCTTTTTCTGCTGTCAAGATTTACTCTGATGGGATATGGGTATAACTGTCCCTCCGACCTGAGACTGTCACAGTGACTTGCAAGTAACTCACTGCACTTAGGCACTGGACTACCAGAATTTTTAATTCAATGATGGAAGGCTACTGGGTGTAGTCAAGTACTTGACTTATCGATGTGTGTGTCAAGATGGGATTGACCACTCCAGTTCAGGAGCTGTGTACAGTCATATTTCAATTTAGCAAAACCTTGGCCAGGGTAGTCTTAGTGAGGAGTCACAGGACTATTTGAGTTGAGCACGATTCAGATGATCTGATCAGGGTTGACAATTTAACCCTGAGTCATCCTATACACAGGGGTCAAAAGGGATGAATTATACAGTAACCATATTCGCGTAGGTTCTGAATATTACGATTGTGATCATTCGATCTATCCGAATATTGGGTACCATTGCTAGATGGTCACTTCAATTAGTACAAGAATTGGTTCTTGTGCTATCGGCTTAGGTTCGAACCTGCAGGGTCACACACATTAGAGGTTCCTATCTGATCTGATGGCTGGTGAAGAGTCCCACTGGACTGGAACTCTTCGACCAAGAGTCCTAATACTTTGAGACTTTGAGTCCTATATGTCTGGGACTCTATGATCGAGAATCAAGATTCTCTGATCATGAGTTCCACACACTTTGGGTACCGAGGTCAAGAGTCCCACTGGTTTGGGACTCTTCGATCAGGGTTTCATATCGATGGACTTTGATGCCCGATTGCCCATCGGATTTGGACTCAGTATTTATGAGAGGTTTAATTAGTGATTTGATTACTAAATAACTCAATTTGATTGAGTAATTATTTTTGGATCAAGTCCAATTGAATTAGATTCAATTGGGTTTGACCCGATTAGGTTAAGAGTTGACCTAAACACCGAGGTGGTTTGGTCCCTGATCTGATCAAGAGTTGGACTTAGTCAATTTTTGATTTGATTAGAATTTTATTGAGCCTAATTAAGCCTAATAGTGTTGGGTTTAATTTAGTCTAATTGTGCCTAACCTGTTTTGATAAGGTTGGTTCAATTAGATTTGAAACCACCTTGACTCATCTCCCTGCGCCACCTCACCTCACCTGCGCCTATTTGAATTCACGAGAAACAAGTTCTCATGAATTTTCTCCCATGCAGAAGACTTCCAATGCCCCTCCTTTGTGCACCATTTTGAGTGGATAAAGATGGTTGGTTGGCCATTCAAATTCAAATAAAGTTTGAATTTGAATGGGCAACTAATCTCATGCGCCACCTTATCCATTTGTGCGCCACTTTTTCTACACGAGAAAAAATTTCTCATGTATACTCTTCATGCACAAAAAAGCCCACGCCTTTCTTTTCTCATGCCGTAAGTGGATAAGGATAGGTTGGTTGGCATTTGAATTCAAATTCGATTTGAATTCAAGTGACCAACCACCTAGCTTTATCCTCTCACACGGTGAAAATGCTGAAAAAATACATCTTGCACTATTTTTAAAAGGATGAGAAGGTAGGGCATGTGCAATATCTAATCTGAGAAAGAAGGAGTGGCATGAGAAGGCCTTGTGCGTGAGATCAAAGTTCAAAAAACTTTCGAGAGAAAAAGAAAAGAAAGAAAGTGGGCGCAGGGTTTTCTGAGAGTACCCTAGGGTTTCTACCTAGGGTTCGAAAAGTGAGAAGGTGAGCTACGAGTGTTGTGTGCCCACCAAACTTTAAGGAGAGCTTTATCAATCTCTTTACTCTCTTTGCTAATGATCTGGAGCATCCAAAGAATCGACAGACATCGATCGAAGGAGTTCGATCAGTATCAGCCGTCGAAAGGGTTCTGCAACGAACTAGCATTCGTGAGGAGCTGATCAGACCGGAAGTTTCATGTGGATGATCCATAGAGGCCAAACATACTGTGTAGCTATATTGCAATGATCAGACCATCCCGACGGTGATCAAACTATGGCGATCAACTACCTGCACGAAGGTAATGTGTTCTGAACACATAACAGTAAAACATTTACTGTAGAATTCAAAATTTTAAATTTAAATGCATGCTATATATATCATATTTAGATCTTTGTATAGAGTTAATAGATATTAATTAATTAGATTAATTAATAATTTTCACTATAAAATTATAATTTTGAAAAAATTTTAAAATTACCATTTTACCCCTGCACTGAAATTCACAACATCTCATCTATCATAGAGAGGGCTATGGTATATGATAAAATAGTGAGAGCAATAACTAGAATAAAAAGATCTCATTTAGTTATACATATCACCATAAATCATTTGCTTATATGATTATTCTTAATTCTTGTAGATTAAAACTTTGCATTATGGCTACTTCACTCTCACTACGTTGCATCCTTGATGCAAATAAGCTGACTAGTCCCAATTATGTGGACTGACTGAGAAACTTGCATATAGTACTTATGCAAAAAAAATTATCTTACATTCTGGACACACCTGACCCTGGTCCAGTCAGTGAAGATGCTTCAAAGGAGGAAAAGGCCACATATAAGATGTGGCAAAATGATAGTATGGTTGTTAAATATATAATGTTGGCCTCTATGAATAATGAATTGCAGAGACGACATGAGGATATAGATGCTTCTTCCATACTACTCAATTTAAAAAAACTATATAGAGAATAGAGCCGAACTGCTAGATATGAATTATTTAAGCGGTTGTTTCGAGCTCGGATGACTGAGGGAACTCCAGTTATGTGCTGAAGATGATTGACTTGATCACCAAATTAGGTCAATTAGGATTCACTATGGATGCAAAACTCAGTCAAGATCTAATCCTCCAGTCTCTCCTAGAATCTTTCTCCCAGTTTGTGGTGAATTACCATATGAACAAACTAGATATTTCCCTGTCAGAGCTATTAAGTATGTTGAAAATAGCTGAAAATCATATAAAGGGAGAAAAAGGTCCACTTCTTTTGGTGGATAAAAATAAATATGACAGGAAGGATTCAAAGAAAGGAAACAAATTAAACCCTAAAAGAAGTACCTTCAAGAAGAAGAAGGCAAAGCATGTCCCTGCAGATATGACATGTTATCACTGTGGCAAGATGGGACATTGGAAAAGAAATTGCAAGAGTTTTCTTGCAAAAATGAAAGAAAATGCAAGTGTGGCACATAAAGGTATGTATATGATACATACTATATTTTCACTAAGTTCTTCGGCAAGTAATTCTTGGGTTTTGGATACCGCATGTGATTCTTTTATTTGCAATTCATTGCAGGGGTTACAGAGAACAAAGGGCTGAAGAAAAATGAGTTCAAGCTTTTCGGTGCTAGTGGAGAATCAATCTCTACTGAAGCTGTGGGAACTTACCTATTAGAGCTACCATCAAGAAAAACTCTAGAATTAGAAAAATGTTATTACATGCCAAAGATTCTGAGAAATATCATATATGTACCTCTTTTAATATAATATGGATATGAAATAAAATTTATGGGCAGTGGTTGCTCTATATTTCATGCAAATGAATTCTTTGGCAATGAAAATTTTGATAATGGTCTTCTAATTCTATTACTTAATGAAAATATTTTCATATTCATGAAAATATAAAAAGAAAGAGAGAAGATATAAATATGTCATTTCTCTAGCATTGCCATCTTGGTCATATTGGTGAGTCAAGGATAAACAAGTTGTACAAAGAAAAATTCTTTGAACCATATGATTTTGAATCATATGAAACTTGCGAATCTTGTCTCATAGAAAAAATAACCAAGACTCTATTCTTTGGACATAGAGAAAGGGCAAATGAGCTATTGGCCTTAGTACATTCAGATGTATGTGGGCCCATGACAACTTTAGCCAGAGAAAGATATTCCTATTTTATAACTTTTACAGATGTCTTATCAAGATATGGATATGTGTACCTCATGGAACATAAATCCGATGCATTTGATAAGTTTAAAGAATATCAAAAGATGGTTGAAAAACAAACTGGAAAAGGTATTAAAGTCCTTCGATCTGATCGAGGTGGCGAGTATTTATCCAGTGAATTTTTTGATCATCTTAAAGGACAAGAAATTCTTTCTAAATGGATACCTCCTTATACGCCACAGTTGAATGGTATAGCAGAAAGGAGGAATCGTACTCTTATGAAAATGGTATGGTCCATGATATGCTATGCTGATCTTCCAATATCTTTCTGAAAATATGCCTTGAAAACTGCTACATATATTCTTAATAGAGTGCCTTCAAAATCAGTACCTAGCACTCCATATGAATTATGAAATGTTAGGAAGCCCAGTCTTAAACATCTCAAAATATAGGGCTGTCCTGCTTATGTTAAAAATATTTTTGGACATAAGCTAGGTGCAAGGTCGGACAAGTATTTATTTGTAGGATATCCTAAGGAAACTAGAGGATATTATTTCTACCACTCTACTGAACAAAAGATAATTGTCAGTAGGCATGCCATATTCTTAAAAGAAGAATTCATCTAAGAAGGAGGCAGTGGGAAGAATATTGAACTCAAGGAAGTTCAAGACCTACAAAGTGTTCTAGAACTACCAACAAAAGTTTCTCAACCAAAAGTACATAGTAACGTGGTACATCCAAAATTTGCACCTCCTCTCTGAAGGTCAGATAGAATGCATTATGCACCCTCAAGATATGGTTTCATCATAAAAAATGATAATGAGACTAGTATCATTCAAGATGATGATCTATTGACTTATTCGGAAGCTGTCATGAGTAAAGACTCAGACAAGTGGCTCGATGCTATGAAATCTGAAATGGACTTAATGTATTCCAACCAAATGTGGACACTAATTGATGCACCTGAGGATGTAACCCCAATAAGATGCAAGTGAATTTTCAAAAAGAAGATCGGAGCAGATGACCAAATTGAAACCTACAAAGCTAGGTTAGTGGCAAAAGATTTCAGACAAAAGCAAGGGATTGATTATGATGAAACTTTTTCACCAGTAGCTATACTGAAGTCTATATGGATTTTACTTGCTGTAGCTGCATACTATGATTATGAAATCTAGCAGATGGATGTCAAGACTGCCTTCCTTAATGGTAATCTTGAGGAAGAGGTCTATAAGACTCAGCTAGAAGATTTTGTCTCTAATAGGAGGCCAAACCAGAAATGCAAGCTTAAAAGATCTATTTATGGATTAAAGCAAGCATCAAGAAGTTGGAATATCCGATTTGATATGACAGTCAAAGAGTTTGGCTTCATAAAAAATATAGATGAACCATGTGTATATAAGAAGGCTAGTGGGAGTACTTTAGTCTTCTTAGTATTGTATGTCGATGACATACTATTGATTGGGAATGATATCCCAATGCTCCAGTCAGTCAAAACTTGGCTATCTAATAATTTTTTCATAAAAAAATTGGGTGAAGCATCCTACATTTTGGGTATAAAGATCTATAGAGATAGATTTAAAAGGATGCTAGGTTTTTCCCATCTAGGTACATTGACTTAGTATTGAAGAGATTCAACATGGAGGAAAGTTAAAGAGGTTACTTATCCATAAGTCAAGGCATACATTTCTCTAAAAAATATATGTCCACAGACATCAAAAGAAAGAGAAAGAATGAATTCTATCCCTTATGTTTCGACAGTAGGATCTATTATGTATGCCATATTATGTACCAGGCCTGATGTGGTTTATGCATTAGGTATAGTCAGCAATCAAGCTGATCCAGGAGAAGATCATTGGAAAGTTGTGAAAAATATTCTTAAGTATCTAAGAAGAAATAAAGATATTTTTCTAATATATGAAGGATCAGAATTAAAGCTAGAAGGATATACAGATTCTAGTTTTCAATCTGATCCAAATGATAGTAAATCAATTTCAGGGTATATTTTTATCCTGAATGGAGGAGCAGTGAGTTGGAAGAGTTTTAAGCAGCAGATAGTAGCTGACTCAACTACTAAAGTAGAGTACATTGCTGTTAGTGAAGCTGCTAAGGAACCTGTTGGATGATGAAATTCATCATGGAGTTAGGAGTTATTTCTACGATTGAAGGATCAGTGCCTCTTTATTGTGACAATACTGGTGTTGTTATTCAAGCTAAAGAACTAAGATCTCATCATAAATCAAAGCACATTCTCAGATACTTCCACCTCGTTCGAGAGATTGTCAAAAGATAAGATGTTACATTAGAATGAGTAGAAACTAAGAATAATATAGTAGACCCATTCACTAAGGCATTATCACAGCAACTATTTAATCGCCATCTTGATTGTATGGGATTAAAATACAAAGGCGATTGGCTTTAGTGCAAGTGGGAGATTGAAAGAATAAGTATCTTACAAGCCAATCACAAGGGTTATATGATGGGACTTATTCATATATTCTTCCAATCCAAGTAAAGATATTTATTTTTGATATAAATAAAAATGAGGTATTTTTGATTCATCATTTCAGTTACATCTTTTTATATTAAGGATTATGATGAACCTCATAGATTAGGATAATGATTTTAGAGGACATGAATGAGTCATGCCTGTGAGATCTAAAATCCTAAAATTCTAATCTTAAATATTTCTGATCGTAAGAATATTGAGTCAGGGATCAATGTTTGGAAAGACTGGCACATCCTTTATATGTTCGATAGAAAGAGTGGTTGATCTCATAAGTCACTTGTGTAGGAACACTAATACAAAGATGTGGGTGCTCATTAAGGAATGAGTTCACTAAATTGATCCACCAATAGAGAATATCTTATGGTGTTTTATTTACATGTCAAAAGATAATTCTCTAAGTGGGAGTTGTGCAAATAGTCCTTAGACCTGAGACCACCATGGAATCTTATACATATGAATTTATATTTTGGTTCGTACTCAAACATGATATTAAATCATATATGGGGTGTTTTGAATATGATGGAGTGTGTATGGAGGTTGTGAGTAGGCCAACAAGAAATTGATCACTCTTAGTAAGAAGAGATGACATCCTACGTATTCTTTTTTCTTGATAAACTCAGGAAGACTTTGGCCAAAGCAAATGAAGGTTAGATAGGGATTTAAATACTTCATTATAGTTATCATTGATTGATAAAGAATCAATAAGAATATGTATTGAGTTTGACATGATTCCATACTTATAAACATATTCAGGATGCAGGATGATCAAAAGACTGGGTTGCACGGTAACTTACCACTGAATGGTATATTTGATTTTCTTCATCAAATTTTATATCTTCTAGGTAGTCATAATATGTTGCTAGATATCAATCTTGACTTGTGGGTTTGATCAAATTAAAAATTTAATTTGGTCACAAATTAGACAGGGTTCTAATTGCTGAATTCAGGTTAGCTTGTTTCGGACCTAAATTGATTAGAAAGGTTCTAATCAAATTTGATCCACTTGCATCTAGACCTACTACTAGCAAGATGAGAAATCCAATGGGTCACACACAAAAGAGACTAATCAAGAATCTAATTGGATTAGATTAAGTTTGCAGAGTTAACATGCTAGCACATGTTGCAAACACTAGCTCTTAAAATCGAATCGATTTTGATTTCGATTCTAATTTGAATAGAATTGAGTTAATTAAGCTCATGATTTGTTTGTGTCTAATTTAGGTTAGCCAAATTTTGGCACCTAATTGAATTCCTCTTATTTGATTTGGCCTAATTAGATTGGGTTAGCTTTGACTTGGTGTTATGGATAGATATGGACTAAAGAGTCCATTTGGTTATGGACTCTTAACCAAATACCTACGCCACCTTATTTTTAAGTTTTTCCATGCCTAAAAGAGCTAAATGGCACCTCCAATATGAGCCCTTGGATGGCATGAGGCATTGATATGTGGTGGAGAAGGAGGGTGCCACAAATTGATGCTACGTGACTCTTCGAAAACATCGATAAAAGATCGCGTAGACTCCTTCTACTTTAAGTCTCTTAGACACCACTTATATCAGATAATTTTTTGATTTTTATATATTTAAGGAAAGAGTTTCTACATGTAAAAATTTGAAAATAATTTGATTAATGAAAAGATGCTTATCGCATCTTTTATTGGGCACGTGCGAAAGAAGAATAAAACATCATATCTAATAAGAGAGTTTCACCTACAGAAGAACTCTTATCAGATATGTCTTTTTCTCTATTTAGGATGTGAAAAGACCTCTGAAATTTGATTTGGGGCATGTGGATTGGATAACACTGGTTGATAGGTGTCTCCATGCTAATTATAAATAGCGTGGAGTCTCTGATGTTTTGGTATTTAGAAGTCTATCTCTTCTTTCTTACATTCATCTCTAGTTTGTCCAATTTCTTTCTTCCTTTTCTTGTTAGGACAAGTTCAAATATAGTAAGGACAAGTTTGAATTAGGATAAGGGCTTAAAAAGATAGTAAAGGAAGACAAAGAGATAAGAAAAGTAGAGAAAGACAAGCCAAGGGAGGAGGGTGTTCAAGGAAACACAAGAGGAGTGTTGTGCTACCTAAATTAGAGAAGAAAAGTCTTGAAGGAGCTTGTGTCTTGATCCAGTCTCTGTGTGGATCACCATTGGAGGGCAAACGCTTGGGTACCTAGTGGAAGCTCGATCAAAATTTTTTGAATTTAGCGATACAGGTATTCTTCTATATCTTCTGTAGTGTTATACATGTTTAGATATATGATTGTTAATCACGAAGGAGGTCTTAACTTAGGGTTTGATAATTATGATTTTATTATGCAAATTTATGAAATTCATACTTCCACTGTGCTATCATAACCCAACAAGAAGATAGGTCTTAGATATATGACCAATTGGTTTTAGGTCAAGTGGGAGTTTGTTAGATTTGTGCCCTCTAATTTTTGGCTGACACTTTATGTAATTCCAAGGCTTAAACTTGTGCTTGTAGCTTTTTATTATCAATAAAAGATTTTTTCATTCCAATCATATTGATGTGTCCATGATTTATCTAAAAAATTAAAAAAAATAATTTTTGTATATTTTAAAGTGTTAAGAATTTGAGACATACATTAATTAGTGGTTAATTTCTAAATGATCCCGATCAAAGGATCATCATGAATGATAGTGATCAATCCATTTGAGATCGATGTACGATTCACCTCCCTTGTGGGTAAATGAGTCTTAGGTCTGCATGAAGGAACCAGATCTAGGGTTTTAGGGTTAGATCTTGAAATTTTTTCTAGATCAAGCAGCGAAAGACTAAAATAAATTAAAATTTATCTTATAAAATCAAAGAATCTCTAGATCTAAGATCCTATTATACGATTATTACATGACATTAAATCAAAAATTAAAATATAAAGAGCAAGAACAACATGTTGATCATATCAACATGTTTCTATACTACATCAAATGTATGTAAAATATAATAGATCAGATCTATTACCTTGCAAGTTAGATGTTCTAATTTTGCTGATCCAGGCTTGAGGATGATGTTGTGAGCTGCACATGCATCTGGCCTCTAGGAGTCATCCACACGAGCCCACGAATCACGATCAGAAGTCCTGGTCTAGGAAATCAACACAGTATGCTAGTATTGCGCTAATCCTTCTTCGATGGTCGATCAGATGCCTCCTTCTTCTTGATTAGGACTCTTCCAAAGATGAGAAGTAAGAGAAGGAGTTTTAAATCTAAGACAGTCTTAGAAAACTCAAGATGGAGGAAGGGAAGAGGTGAACACAACAACCCTAGAAGAAGATCCTCTTCTTCTTCTCTTTGCTCTCACCTAGACATCTAGTCTTGTGTCTATTGTATCTTGATGCCCCAACCTTCTTTCTCTCTAATTTTTGCATGCCCCAAAGGTCTCACTTTGCTCTATTTTTCACAAAAAATTTATAAAAAAAATTATTTTAAATAGAGAGATATGACAGAGTTCTTGTCTAGGTCAAATACCTAGTCAAGGATTATCCAAACATGGCAAGACAAGGGGCGCCCAACTCTTGGGCGCCCCCTCTTCTTTTTGTGCATGGATCACCAAAAAAGGATGCATATTATGTACCATAAAAGTCACAAAAATTTTTAAAAAAATCTGGATAAAATCAGTACCATAAGGAAAGAGTTTTGGTTTCCTAAAACTCTATCTCATAGAATTTGAAATCCAAACTAATTTCTACTTTGACTTGATCTACAACTACTTTCCATGTAAGAGAGAAAGAGAAAAAAAATTTGGGCATGTGTGAAGACCTGGGAGAGAAGTTTTGTTACACAAAATAAGAGAGAGTGGGCGTGGGAAAAGAGAGAGTGGGCATGGGGGCTAAATTGGTGCAAGGTGGAATCCTAGTCTTACTAGGATTCAATCTATGTCCTGTTCCAATCTAATTTCTCAAACTAAATCAAACTAAAATCAAATCAACCCAATTAAAATAAGTCTTAACCCAATTAAAAGTCTAATTTAATCAAATTAAATTATATTTAAATCTAATTTAATTTTTTAATCAAATTAGAAATTAGGTTGACCCAAGTCCTAATTGAACTAAGACTAGTTTTTCCTTGCACTTGGCTTATCCAATAAATCAATTAAACTTGATCCAATCAAGTTCAAACTAAATTTAATTAAATTATATTCATTAGACTTAATCTCAAATCATTGGCTTAATCAAATTAAGTCAATTAGCAATCGAATTGCTAATTGATCCTCCTGCAACACTTGCACTAGGTTAAATATCAATCATATTGATCGTTTAACCCTAGAATGATACTTAATCATTGATCAACCATCCGATCAGATCGTGAACTCTAATGTGTGTGACCTCATAGGTCTGAACCTAAATCGATAGCACAGAAATAAATTTTTATACCAATCGAAGTAATCATCTAGCTATGATACCTGACGGTCGGATAGGTCGAATGTGTAGAATAACATCCTTAGAACCCATGCGGATATAGTTTTCATATAATTCATCTTCTTGACCAAAATACTCATAGAACACCTCAGAGTTCAACTGTCAACTTTGATCAGGTTGTCCACATTGTATTTCAAAATATCAAATCCATCTGATGGATTATCCTGGCCAAGATTTTGAAATACAGTGACTCATTCTTCTCCAACTCTTGGAGTGGTCAATCCCATCTTGATCACACTCTGACTTTGCAAGTACTTGACTGTGCCTAGAAGCCATCCATCACTAAATTAGAAATTCAGTTAGTCCAGTACCAAAGCACAGTGAGTTGCTTGCAAGTCACCGAGGTGATCTCAGGTCTAAGGGACACTTATACCTATATCCCATCAGAGACATTCTCGATAGTAGAATGCTCTGGAGTTGATCATGTTCAATGATGATGTACCTTTATATCTCACCTGTATGCCATACTAGTGTCTCCACACTCCATAATTAAGAAGACAACCAACCCATATGGCCCACAGTGACCTATGCTCGATAGAAGCTGTCGTCCTTATTAACAGCCTATCATTTGGTCGTGAACCATTTTAAGGACTAATCGATAAATCTTTTTTTTATCGAACTTAAATAGTCCTAAGGACTTCATCACAATAGTGGAGTTCATTAGAAGATGAAAATTTATGATGAAAATATCAAAAATATATTTTATTTATTAACAAATCAATTACAATACAAGGTTGCTCAACCGTCAACAGCTTGATGAATGGCTTTTGGGACATATTTTCTAACACTGTAGTGTAGGGATACTAGAATGAAGGTACTAGTGATTGTTAGAGAATAACTTGCACTGAGCATAACCAACATTAGAACCACATAGATGTCTACTCACTCGTCAGTGATCTTCTCGATGCTATAGTGGTATGAGTGGTCCTTTAACCTACGGTGTCATTGGCCATTCACAGTGAGGCTATTGAGTTTGACTGTACATTTTCTTAGTTCCTATCCATTCGGGTCATTGCTGTGTATATTGGCTTCAGTAAGTTCAGATTTGCTGTTTGAAGTAGGATGCACATAGATGGAATCTATCAATCTTGATAGAAAAAGAGAAGTCCTATACGATTTATGAGACTAAGTTCAGAAAGTCTTTGGCCAAAGCAAGTGTGAATACTGAAAAAAAAAATTAATGGGATTCACAAATAAACTCGAATCGAGCCAATCTAGCATATGACTGACGATGGGGTCTAACGAGTTCTCCATGATCTTTATCAAGTCAGGACTCATGATAGAAGGACTGAATCATACGATAACTATACCTAGAGGTTTGCACTTTTATTCTACTAGATTGCCACTACATACTGCTAGATGTCACTGGTGGATTGTGAGACTCATCGGACATCATCTTGATGATTGATGGCCCTCGAAGGGTAGAATTGAAAATATTCTTATCCATCGAAAAGAGTTTCGATGATATTGTGATGAAGATCATAATATATCTCACTACCAGATAGAATGAAACCTATGGGGTCACACATTAAGGAATTTAATCTTGAATTTTCCAATTGAACTTATGATGTTCTAATTGGGTTAGGAGTTATGAAAATTTTATCAGGTTTATGAGAACCATGCTAGCACATGATTAAATCTAATTCTTCTCGAGACTTTGATTTGATCAAGTCCATAGCCTTGAACCTAATCTAAATCAATTTAAAATTTAATTGAGCTCTTAATTATGAGCCCAAGAAGATTGGATAATGTCAAAGAGTTGGTATAAATTATTCTAACATTATCTCTTCATTATCTCCTAATTATCTCTGAGTGTGCATGTAGAATAGATGGAAAGATAGGAGATGCCTGCTTCTTTTTTTGGCAAAATCAAGGGGCACCAACCCCCTAGATATGACAAGAGGGGCCTGCCCCCTTCTTATGGATTGGCATGGAGGAGAAAGAGAGGGGCCATGCCCCCTCTCATATGTCAAGAAACCCCTAGGGGGTGCCAAGTGTTGGCGCCCCAAACTACCTATCCTATATGAGGTAGGGTGCCCCTTGTACTTGCTTAAAGAAAATGATAATATGCCAATTATATCTGATTTTATTGAAAAAAAAATCAAATTAAAAAGATAGAGTATTCTTATGAGATAAGGATATGCCTTTTTAAGATAATTGGATTCCTATTATGAGTCAAGGTAGAGATTATATAAAGAGAAAGTCTCTAGGGTTTCTAAGAAGAATTTGGTGCAACCAAAAAATCTCTCTCTCCCTTCTCCATGCCTCCCCTCCTCCCTCTCTTCTCTTCCATGCCCAAGGGTTGGGCGTCCTATATTTTCATACGTCAAGAGTAGAGGTGCTATCCATCTTCAGCAAGGAATGTAGAGAAAAGGCTGCAGATCAAGGAGTTGATCCCACAGTCTAGATCAAAGTATCGATCTAAGTTCTCAGGCTAAGATTCTACTTGAAGAAGAACAATCTATTATGAGAGGATCATTTCGATATTGATCTCGATAGATATCCATAGAGACAGGACACGTGTGTGGCTCGAGCATCTATGAATCCAATATCATCGATAGCGGTGAATATCTTCTTGTGCTAAGATATTGAGATCCGATCTCATACTTGTTTTTAAATTTTTGATTATGTGTATGTTTTTCTTTTAAGCTTAGGTAGAATTAGATTTGATCTTATGCATGTGGGGTTAAAGGATTTAACCCATTTATTTTTTGCTGCAATCAAAAAGAGTTTTTGAAATATACACATATGCCTGCTTGTTTTTCTAACATTGGGTTCATGTAACCTTGCTAGCACCTAGGTGAACAGAATTCTTTTTGTAGTTGGTTTGCTTATATGATAAGCATTAACAAATTTCTACACTTGATTTGAACCTAATAAAATTTGATTCAATGAGATCTAATGATTGGATGTTTAATTTATGACTTGAATTAAATCAAGAAAGAGTTTCTTAATTTTATTCGTTAAGAACCTTTGAAGTGAATTTATGAAATCATGTGGGTTAATTTGAAACTTTTTATTGGATCCCATATTATGGGATGCCTAGAATTGGTTATGAGTGTGGGTGAGTTATGAGTGGCGCCCCATTTATTTGGTCTAAGTATATTTAAGCTAGGACTTCTTCTATGATCAGGAGGGATCCTAATTTGATTAGGACACCTTTGTGTTGTCTATATGAAGGGCCCTAGCCTTACTCCTCTCATAATCTCACTTCCTCTCTTCCTTACCACCACCTTTACTATGCCCCTCACCTCCCCTCTCTTTCCTCTCTCTAGCCCATGCCCTCTCTCTCTCTTGGCATCTCCTTGTTGGAGCTTTTAGAGAGGTGGGCGGCAACATTATTTTGGTGACAATTGGTTAGCGCCAAGTTGTTGTTTGGTTTCATCTTCTTCCACTCAAGTTGTTGGAAGTTAGTTACAACTACTTCTTGATTGTTGTTCTTCTTGATTAGCTAAGGGATCAAGAAAGGTTCTCGATTTCTTCAAAAATCAAGAAAAAAAGATCAAAAGGATTCACAATTTCAAACCTATCCAGGCTTGGTTCAAGCCTATTCAGGCTTTTGGTTTAGGCAAGCAGGATAAAGAAGAGACTATCTAGATCAGTCCTATGGATACTCATAGAGATAGGATGCTTGTGCTGCTGATTTAGAATCTATTCTGCCCCAGATCCAAGGATTGAATTGGATTCAACTCTAGTTGCATGTTTGAAGCAAAGGAAAAGGGATTCAGGTATGTCAACTAATTACAGGCTCTCATTGATTCATCATAAAATTAGTTTTTATTAATTTCAGTATATGAACTAGATCCATAGGTGCTTTTATATGATGAATGCATTCTTAGATTAAAAATATTTTAATCTATTTTTTTTACTATATTTTGGATTTAGAAAAATTTTGAAATCCACATGCACTAGCACCTACAGAAAATCCAACAGTGGTATCAGAGCCACATGTTCTTTTGCATGAAAAAAGTATAAAAATTTTAAAAATTATTTTCAAAATTTTGATTTTAATTTATATATGAGATGTATATGTTTATATTCAGATTTAAAAAGTATTTTAGATCTAAATTTATTCATATATGAGATATATGAAAGCATGTATAGGTTAGAAATTAATTTTTATGATCTGAATTTTTTATATATACGATATATGATGGTATATTTAGATCTGAAATTAATTTTTGAAAAATCTAAAATTTTTTATGTACATGACATATGATTACATGTATATTCTAAAAGTATTTTGAAAACCAAAACTTTATTTTTATGTAATGAATTTAGATCTGAAATTTATTTTTTTGATCTGAAATTAGTGTGTGCATGAATTGTTGGGCATAGGTAGTTTTATATTAGATCAATGAATTACATCATGGGTCACAATTAGATCATATTGGATTGAAATCAATGTAGCTATTGATCAAATTGAGTCAAGTATTGATTTGGGTTAGATCAATTGAGCTTATATTTCTACAAGTATTGTAGATTGAATTGATTAAATCTCACAAGTAGAATCGAGTCAATCTAAGGATCTAATCTGGCTTTATTGCTTGAATCCGATTTATCTAGACTGACTAATTGAAACCAATAAGCCATTTGGTATCTAAGACAAATCTCGATTGATGATTTTTAATTGGGAGGCTACTCATCTTGACAATTTTGTCTATGACAAGTTACTGGCATACCCTCCCACCAGTCTCACTTATCTGGCTAATTGGATGATTGGATTCATTAGTTGCTAAGGTGTTTCGGTATAGCCCATGCCAATTAGATTGGTCATGTGATGACTAATTAGATGAGACCTAATCTAAACATTCCTAATTAATATTAAGCCTTATGGTCTTCTACCGTTGTAGAAGTACGGATGTGGTACTGACGTTGACTGTCTCGGCTGGTTATAGTGGTTCAGTTGTATTGAGAACACGCAATCACTCTACTAGCAAAGAGTTGCTCTAAGATGAAGATGGGGTTGGGCCCATTATGTGTTATCTGAGGGACTCAATGATGGCTTCACACCTGCTTGTGAATGGTAGGTCAGGCTTAACTAAAGAGTGGGGCAATATGTGTTATCTGAGCTCTCATGAATTAGAGATCAAATCACTGCAATATGCTTAGAGAAGCATCAAGGTAAAATATTGCCTACGCATCGGTATGTGTATCACCAATAACTGTTAGGTGAGGTGCATGGCATCAATGGGACTACAGCATCTATTAGATGAAGGAAAGAAAAATTGTTTCTCTTCGGATAGCCCAGGTTGCATCTAAAAAAAATTTATTACTTTACATTAATAAAGATCAAATCCTTACCTGATTAACAATGGAACTAGAGATCAAATCTTTAAAAATCTGAAAGAATCCTTTGTGGAGGTCTAGATGTGCAGACCCTCTACTTCGCATACACGTCAGACACCACAAGAAAGCAGGATGAACTTTAATCTTCGTAACCTAATCTAATGAGGGAGGAGATGTGTTGGTGTGACACCTCACACTAGCAAGTGGGATGCCCAATAAGGGCCCATGCCAAGGGAGGAGGGGCGGCACCAAAGGGAAGAGGCCAAGGAGAAGAAGAAGGGCTCCTCTCTTCTCACACCTCTCTCTCTCTTTCTTTCAATTTGATTTATTTGCTATATATCTATAGGCAGAGATCTTCTTTATTTATAGATTAATCTCATGACCCAATAAGTATAGAACTCCTTGAAGGAAAAATAGATAGTTCAAAGCATATATTTTTAAAATTTTACAATAAAATAATAAAAAATTAAATACTTTAATCTTCTAAACATGTCTTAGATTAGATCTAAACTATCATTAAGGATCTATGACATAAAAAATTTACATATAAAATAGAAAACAACATCGATCACATCGATGCCCTAAATATGATCTAACCTTTAGATCATATTGGTTGAGTTCAGAACTCATCACCTTTTCATGAATCAACAATCTCTACTACTGATAGGTATGGTATGAAGCTTTCACTAATGTCAAGTAGCCACACAGGTCGTCCGGCCTCTACAGATCATCCACTCGAAGCCCTGATCAGATCTTCCTTTGCAGGAGTGCTAGCTCACATCGAAGGCTTTGAATGGCTGATCCAAGCTCCTTTCTTCGGATCTCCTGAATTTTTTTAGATCAGAAGATGAAGATTTATGAGGAGGTGGTAGCATGAAAGATTGGACAAGACTCACTTTTGTATTTTCTTCTCACAAAATCTAGAGTTGAAACCCTAGAATCCACAGCTCACGCCTGAGAGGAAGAACACTTCCTCTGTTTCTCATGCATGGAAGCCCAACCCACTCTCAACTTTTCATGTCTCCACTCTCAGATTTCTTATGCCAAAAATCACTCTTAATCTCATATAAAATTGATCCCCTTTTAAGATTAGCATCCTATGGAAGATAAGGATAAGAAAGAGGTAGTTTCGGTTCAAATTCAAATGTTAGTTGATCCTTATCATCAATTAAAATCAAATTTAAATTAAATTTTGAACCAAACTTTATCCTCATCTTATGAACTCAGAGAGGGGTCGACCAACATCAGAATGGGGCAAAAAATCTCATACAAATATACTCTTATATATGGAGAAAGGTGGTAGCGTGAAGAGGAGAGTCCAACTTAATTTGGACTTTAGGTTTTCATTCAAATTCAAATCTATTTGAACTCAAATTTAAACCAATTTCTAATTCAAAAAGAATCAGATTAGGATGTAGAAAATGCTTCTGGGCATGAGAAAAATCATGTAAAAATTGTTGAATTCTGGCCATACTGTAGAAAGTGATTTTCAAAATTTTAAAATCATACAAATTAATAGCTTTATCAAATAAAACTACCGAGCTAGAATCCAAACCCCAGAATCATCTAGTCGATATCGATCAAAGCAAAAACAAGCATGCATAGAGATAGAATTTTATACTTTCATCAAAATAAAAAAGTGGCATGTTGGTGTTCTCCATGAGACTCCAAGGTAGAATTCTTCTAATGGTGATCCACATGGAAGATGACCAAGGTCCTTCCCAATCGGTGCGCTGCCACAGCTTTGTCCCCTAAAGAATACTGTTGGTTTCAAACTTGCATCCTAATCGCACTAAAGCCCTGTTGTTTTTGATCTTACCACCAGAATGAGACCAAGAGACACTCTTCAGATGTCACACAACTTAATATTTAATTTTTGGCTCCAACATATGAAAAAACCAAACCCTAGGGCACTCAAGCAATACTTGCTGAAAATCTCACCACCCTTCTTTCAACTTTTGCCACTCAAATTCCCCTTCATTTTCTACTCAAAATTTTTCTATAATTTTTCCTATGCTTACGACATCCCTTCCCTCTAATTTTAGGAAAAAATTCTGGTAGAAATCCATGTGGGGCTCCCCTATAAATAGGGGACCAGGGGACGTCTTATGGGATGTAGGGGCGCCAACCTTTGGTGCTCCAACTTCCCACATGCTAAATAAATTCACTGAGTAAACTTTTAGTAATCCAATTACTTGAAATAGAAGGACTCCTAGTCTTCTACATGCCATAAAAATTTAATAAATTTTGATGACAAAACATAGGATTTCTAATCAGAAATTTAAGGCAATGCGTGTTAGTTAAGAGCCTTCTTTAAGAAGGACTCTTTACTTCACATGCCAAAAAAAGGGGTGCAGCATTTATTTTTGTATGTTTGTTTAAGTGGGTGAAGAGGACTCCTTCTTCACTTGAAACTAGTCCAAGTTGGATAAGGATCCAATCCAAATTGATCCAATCCCATTAGGTCAAAGCCAACTGGTCTAGGTTAGCTCAAATAATTTGATCTAAACTAATTTGGGAACTTGGGTTAATACAATGTGCTAGCATATCAAATTAATCCATAGAATTTACATCAAACTCTAATTATATTAGACTAAGATCAAATATTAAAGTGTGTGACCCATTGGGTTTCAAATCTAGCCAGCAGTAGACCAACACTTTCGACGTAACCTTAATCCGCTGAGATTAGATCATCCGAAGAGTCTCAATCAACTTGGACTCTTTCAAATTGACTCCAGAATTAAGCTCTTTTAATTTTGATGAATTCATAAGTTAAGATTGATGTCTAACAACATATCATGACTATCCAAAAGATTTAAATTTTTGATAAAAAATTATCAAAATACCCTTTAGAGGTAAGTTTCTGTATAATTCAATCTTTCAGTCAAGCAATATCCCAGATGAGCTATGGGCATAGAAATATGTCAAACCCAATCACTTATCATGATGTATCTCGATCAGAAGGTGATAATTCAGTTGATGATATATTAGAAATTCTTTTCTAATTATCATACTGCTTGGGCCAAAGACTTTTAGAATCATCATCCTATGAAATCACATAGGATGTTTGCCCCCCTTATTAGGAGTGACTAATCTCTTATTTATCACTCACAACCTCCATGCACTCTTCACCATATCTAGAATACCCCACACAAGGATTAAAGAATCAAGTTAGGTAGTGAACCAAAACATGGATCCAAGTACATAAGGTATCATGGTGACCTCAGTTTTAAAGATCACTTACACAACTCTTACTAAAGAATCATTAGTTGACATATAAATAAGACTCCATCTGATGTTCTCTCATAGGTTAATTTAGTGAACTCATTCTCTAATGAGCACCCATATCCTTATATTAGTGTCACCACATAAGTGGTTGTGAGATCAATCACCTTCATTTCTGAGCATATATAGGACATGTCAGTCTTACCGGTATCATTGATCTTCGACTCAATGTACTAATGATTAGGAATATTTTAGGTTAAGACTATCAAGGAATTAGGTCTCACTAGCATGATCTCATCACGATCCTAAAATTATTGTCCAAATCTATGGGGTTCATTATAATCTTAAAACAAATAAGATATAGCATATAATGAATCAAAAATATCTTTTTTTATTAATAATAAATATCAATTATATGAGACTGACAGATAAATTACAATAAATATTCTATCGCATCCTATATGCAATTGGCTTGTAGGGTATTATTCTTTCAATCTTTCACTTGCACTTAAAGTCAATCACCCCTATACTTGATACCTATGCTATCAAGATGGTGGTCAAATTGCCACATTGACAAGGCCTTAGTGAACGGATCTACTGAAGGAACCAAATCTAGAGTTTCAGGATTAGATCTTGAAACTTTTTCAAGATCAGGCAGCGAAAGACTAAAATAAATCAAAATTTATTTTCTAAAACTAAAGAATCCCTAGATCTAAGATTCTATTACATGATTATTACATAGCATTTAACCAAAAATTAAAATATATAGAGTATGAACTATATGTTGATCATATCAACATGTTTCTATACTACATCTAATGTATGTATTAAATAATAGATTAGATCTATTATCTTGCAAGTTAGACATTTTAACCTTGCTGATCCAGGCTTGAGGATGATGTTGCAAGCTACACACATGTCCGGCCTCTAGGAGTCATCCACACGAGCCCACGAATCTCAATCAGAAGTCCTGCTCCAGGAAATCAGCACAGTATGCTAGTACTGCACTGATCCTTCTTCGATGGTTGATCAGGTGCCTCCTTCTTTCTAATTTGGACTCTTCTAAAGATGAGAAGTAGGAGGAGGAGTTTCAGATCTGAGACACTCTCAAGAAACTCAAGATGGAGGAAGGGAAGAGATGAAACTAACAACCCTAGAAGAAGACCCTCTTCTTCTTCTCTTTACTCTCTCCTAGACACCCTATCTTGTGTCTATTATATCTCCACGACCAAAAAGTCTTTCTCTCTAATTCTTGGATACCCCAAAGGGCTCTCAAATATTTGTGTTCTCTAAAAATTTCATGAATAAATTTATTTTATAGAGAGAGATATGATAGAGTCCTTGTCTAGGTCAAATACCTAATCAAGGCTTATCCAAACATGGCAAGATAAGGGGCGCCCAACTCTTGGGTGCTATCTCCTTATTTTTGTGCATAGACTACTAGGAAAAGGTACACAATATGTGCCCTAAAAGTCATAAAAATCTCAAAAAAAATTTGAGTAAATTCGGTGCAAAAAGAAAAGAGTTTTGGATTTCTAAAACTCTATCTCATAGAATTTGAAATTCAAATTTATTCCTACTTTGATTTGATCCACAACCACTTTCCATGTATGAAAGAAAAGAGGAAGCCTTTTGAATGTGGGAAAGACCTAGGAGAGGGTTTTTGTCTCACAAAATAAGAGGGGATTGGCATGGAATAAGAGAGAGGGTGGGGGGGGGGGCCTTATGTGGCGCAAGGTGGAATCCTAGTCTTACTAGGATTCTATTTTATGACTTGTTTTAATTTGGTTTCTCAAATCAAATCAAACCAAAATTAGATCAACTCAATTATAATAGATCTTAATCTAATTAAGAACCTAATTTAATCAGATTAAATTAGATTTAAATTTGATTTAATTTTTTAATCAAATTAGAAATTAGGTTGACCCAAGTCCTAATTGAACTAGGACTAGTTTTTTTCTTGCACTTGGCTTATCCAATAAATCAATTGGACTTGATCCAATCAAGCCCAACCAAATTTAATTAAATCATATTCAATTAGACTTAATCTCAGCCCATTGACTTAATCAAATTAAGTCAATTAGTAATCGAATTGCCAATCGATCCTCCTACAACACTTGCACTAGGTTAAATGTCAATCATATTGATCATTTAACTCTAGAACAATTCTTAATCATTGATCAACCATCCGATCGGATCATAAACTCTAATGTGTGTGACATCATAGATCCGAACCTAAATCGGTAGTACAGGAATAAATTTCTGTACCAATCGAAGTGACCATCTAGCAATGGTACCCGACGACTAGATAGGTCGAATGTGTAGAACAACATTCTTAGAACCCATGCGGATATAGTTTCCATATAATTCATCCCCTTGACCAAAATGATCATAGAATATCTCAGAGTTCAACTATCAACTCTAATCAGGTTGTCCATATTGTATTTCAAAATATCAAATCCATCTGATGGATTATCCTGGCCAAAGTTTTGCTAAATTCAAATACAGTGACTCATTCTTCTCCAACTCTTGGAGTGGTCAATCCCATCTCGATCACACTTTGACTTCACAAGTACTTAACTATACTCAAAAGCCTTCCATCACTGAATTAAAAATTCAGTTAGTCCAGTACCAAAGTACAGTGAGTTGCTTGCAAGTCACTGAGGTGATCTCAGGTCTAAGGAACACTTATGCTTATATCTCATCAGAGTCATTCTCAACAGCAGAATGCTCTGGAGTTGGTCACGTTCAATGATGATATACCCTTACATCTCATCTGTATGTCATACCAGTGTCTCCACACTCCTTGATTAAGAGGACAACCAACCCATATGGCCTACAGCGACCTATGCTCGATAGAAGCTGTCGTCCTTATTAACAGCCTATCATTTGGTCGTGAACAGTTTTAAAGACTAATCGATAAATCCTCTCTTTATCGAACTTAAATAGTCCTAAGGACTTCATCATAATAATGGAGTTCATTAGAAGATGAAAGCTTACGATGAAAATGCTAAATATATTTTATTTATTAATAAATTAATTACAATACTTGGTTATTCAACCGTCAACAGCTTGACGATTGGCTTTTGGGATATATTTTCCAACAACTCCCACTTGTCCTAAAGCCACTCGGCACAATATCTAATACTCATCTTCGACTTGTGGTCATCGAACTCCTTTATTATCAGGGCTTTAGTGAAGGGGTCGGCCAGGTTCTCTTTTTCGTCGATCTTTTAAAGGATGACGTCACCTCGATCCATGATCTCTCAGACCAGGTGGAAGCGGCACAAAATGTGCTTCATCCGCTGGTGTGCTTTGGGTTCCTTCACCTAAGCTATGGCAATAGTGCTGTCGCAGTAGGATAGGATCGGACCATCAAGGGAGGGTGCTACTCCGAGCTCGATGATGAATTTTCTCAGCCACACAGCTTCCTTCGCAGCATCCAATGCTGTGATGTACTCCACTTCACAAACAGAGTCTGTCATAGTATGCTGCTTGAAACTCTTCTAGCAGATAGCTCTACCATTCAGAGTAAAGATATAATCCGACATGCTTCTGCTGTCATCATGGTCAGATTGAAAGCTGGAGTCTGTGAACCCCACAAGTTTCAGATCTGACTCGTCATAAATCAATCATTGGTCCTTAGTATTTCTCAAATACTTAAGGATGGCTTTAACCACTTTCTAGTGGTTTTCTCCAGGATCAGTTTGGTATCTACTCACTACTCCTAGTGAGTATGCCATATCTGGTCTTGTACATATCATGGCGTACATGATAGATCTCACGGTTAAAGCATATGGGACTTTACTCATACGCTCTCTCTCTTCAAAAGTTGTCGGACAATCATTCTTAGAGAGAGAAATTCCATGACCTATCGATAAATAGCCATTCTTGAAATTCTTCATACCGAGCCTCTTCAGCACAATGTCTATGTACGTGGTTGGGATAACCCAAGCATCTTTTTAGATCTATCCCTATAGATCTTCGTCCCTAGGATGTAGGATGCTTCACCCAAGTCCTTCATGGAGAACTGTGATGACAACTAAACTTTTATTCCCTGTAGTGTGGGGATGTCATTTTCGATTAAGAGAATGTCATCCACATACAAAATAAGGAATACCACAACTGGACCATTTGCCCATTTATAGATGCAGGGCTTTTCTCCATTCTTGACGAAGCCATACGTTTTGATCACCTTATCAAAATGCATGTTCCAACTCTGAGAAGCTTGCTTCAATCCATAAATGAATCTCTGAAGCTTGCACACCTTGGACTCATCTGTGGATGTAAACCCCTCAGGTTGTATCATATACACCTCTTCGATCAGCTCTCCATTAAGAAAAGCTATCTTTACATCCATTTGTTAGATCTCATAATCTAGATTGGTAGCTATTGCAAGCATTATCTAAATGGATTTGAGCATTGCCACAGGGAAAAACATCTCATCATAATCAATACCATAACGTTGATGATACCCCTTGGCAACCAGATGGGCTTTATAGGTCTCCACCTTTCCATCTGTGCCCCTTTTCCTTTTGAACACCCATTTACACCCAATGGGTTTAACCCCTTCAGGTGGGTCAACCAATGTCCATACATCATTGACCTTCATGGACTCCATTTCAGATTTCATGGCTTCAAGCCATTTCTCAGAATCAGATCTCTGCATTGCATCCATATAGATGATCGGATCCTCATCGTTCTCATCGAGTTCGATGGGATCACCATCTCGGATCAAGAAATCATAGTATCTGTCTGGCTGATGCGGTACTCTATCAGATCACCTTAATGGTGCAGGTACATTGGGCTCTGGATTTGATCTAATCAAATATGATTCAGGTTCAGCTATTGGTGTCGGTCCTTCTACCTGTTGAACTTCATCAAGTTCAACCTTAGAGGCAATGGTTCCTTCACCAAGGAACTCTTTTTTTAAAAAGATTGCCTTAAGGCTGACGAACGCCTTTTGTTCATCAGCATGGTAGAAAAAATATCTTTTGGTCTCTTTAGGATATCCGATGAATGTGCATTTGTCAGACCTAGGTCCAAGTTTGTTTGTGACTAATCGTTTGACATAGGCTGGGCACCCCTAGACCCTAAGGTGTGAAAGTGCTGGCTTACGTCCTGTCCATATCTCATATGGAGTCTTAATTACAGACTTACTTGAAATCTTATTTAATAGATAACAGGCCGATTAGAGTGCATATCCCCAGAAGGATATCAGCAAGCTGGCAAAACCCATCATGGATCGGACAATGTGTAACAGAGTCTGATTTTTTCTTTCAAGCACACCATTATGCTGTGCTGTTTCTGGAGGAGTCCATTGGGAGAGAATCTCATTCTTTCCTAGATATGTGAGAAACTCACTAGAAGGATATTCCCCTCCTCGATCAGATTGAAGTGTTTTAATGCTCTTCCCAATTTATTTTTCTACTTCACTTCAGAATCGTTTGAACATTTCAAATGAATCCGACTTATGTTTCATCAGATAGACATATCCATATCTAGATAGATCATCCGTAAAAGTTATGAAGTAGAAATATCCACCTCTAGCACTTGTGCTCATGGGCCTGCATCATCAGTATGTACTAGGCCCAAGAGCTCAGTAGCTCTCTCACCTTTTCCAGTAAAAGGTGACTTGGTCATTTTATCAAGAAGACAGGACTCACAGGTTGAAAGTGATTCACAATCACTGACTTCGAGGATTTCCTCTTGAGTCAACCTGTTTATTCTGTTCTTGTTTATATGACCTAGCCTAAAGTGCCATAAGTAGATATTTGACACACTATCTAATCTAGGGTGCTTGCCAGTAGAATAGACTCTTATCGATCTTGATTTTTTTGGTCTGGCCCTGCACTGATGTCCCAGCCTGAACTTGCACCTTCTTCACTTTCTTCTTCTTGTTCTTCTTCCCTTTTTCAAAGGGTCGAGAATCAGAAGACGAACCTCCCACTAAGTTCACTGACTCCTTGTGGAGTTGGTGATCCTTCTCAAAGTTTTGAAGCAACCCCAGTAACCCGTGGTAGTTTACTTCAGGCTTTGTCATTCTATAATGAGTGAGGAATGGGAGATAAGACTTGGGCAGCGAGTTTAGTATTGCATCTTTCCCAAGCTACTCATGTAAGGAAAAGCCGAGCTTGCTCAATCCTTCCATCAGCTCAATTATGTACAATACATGATCAGTGACAGAGGCACCATCCCATATTTTGGCGTTGAAGATGGCACTAGTCTTATGCCTCTCCACATCATCGAATGTGCCAAAGGCATCCTCCAACACTTGAAGCATGTCCTTTGGCTGAGCCTTCTTGAATCTGCGATTGAACTCATTGTTCATGGCAGCCAGCATGATACAGCGCACTGTGGTCCGATCACTGAGCCACTTTTGGTAAGTGTCTCTGACTGTTCCACATGCATTGGCAGCTGGCTCCTCAGGTGCAGGATCCATTATCACATATTGGATCCGTTCATGCTCCAGGACTATCTTCAACTTTCGATACCAGCTACCGAAGTTGGGTCCCACCAACTTATCATTGTCCAACAATGATTGGAGCGATAGGAAAGTGGCCATACTGCATAAAAAAAAATCATAACCTAATTAGTAATTGATTCATTAAACCTAAAGATTTGGACTTTAATTAAAAGGTTTCTCCCACTATTTTATTTGAATTTGTAGCCTCTATCTTCAATTCCAGGAATTATCCTAATTTCTTAGTGGGTATTAGAATCCACTTAGACTGCACACAAGCCCAACTTTGGTTGGCCAACCCATGCACATCTAAGGATAGGTTCATAACCGATTATTTCTCTAAATAATTTTTAATAATTTTAATTTTGCCCCAGAAACCTAATCAGTAGGCTTTGGCCTCCACTGTAAGGATCCGGTTAAGTCCAACCATTAACATGAGCATACTTAGTGCATCTAACCAACGAATGATTAAGTCCAACTTTGGTTGGCTCACCTAACCACCGTTAGAGAGACACTTTCAAGTCGTCATATGATGAGTGATAATTCTATTAGTCATCAAGCACCAGGCCTTTGGGTCTGCAATGATTATTGAGTTAATGGACTCATTATCAAACACCTTAATGGGAGGCTGTGACTCAGTTATCTCTATAACTTTGTCATTTTAAGGACCTAATAATTTTAGAGGATTTAAATAATTTAGAGGATGAGATCAGATGAACCAGCTTATCATGATCCTCCCACTAGCTTCACCAAGTCAGCTTAAGGGAGACCATTAAAAGGATTGGTCTAGGAGCACCTAAATCAGTCACACTGATTTACCTAGCTGACATGGGTCAGCTCGAATAGTCAAGTGATCCGATCAAAGCATAATTTCACCAAGAGCCCAGATAAGTTCGATCAGTAGGAGGGTCGGCCAAAGCTTGGCTTAGACACCATCAAAAATGGCAAGGTAAGCGGGCTCCCAATTAAAAATCACCGATCTGGTTTACCTTAGACACTAACTGGTTTAATTAGTTTCGATTAGATCAACCTAACAGTTCATGCTAGACTGCTTAGCCAAGAATCAAGTCCATTTGGTTCTCGTTAAAGACATGGACTTGACCAACTACAACTATTGTAATTGATCTAGAGAAATTCTTGACCTAATCTAAGACAATAATTGATTAGATTTAGTCAATTCTCTAATTAAGTCTATCTTTAATCTAATAATAGGTCTAACCTAATTAATGAACCTAATTTCCACTAACCCATTAACTCAATGTGTTATGGTTTGTGTCTTAGGTTCTTCAATTCACAATTCTAGAACCTAATCAAACAACTTCTTAATTCTTAATTAAGTTTTGGGCTGAGGGTTGGGTTTGGCTTTTCAAAAATAATTTTTATATTTATAAAATAATTTTATAATATGGTTTTACCAACCATATTGCATATTTGATTCATAATCAAGATGTAAATGAAATAAACATGAAACTACTTTAGATCTAATCTAAACAGGTTCATGTAATTAAAATAATTTCAACTTTAAATAATTTCTTTATACAAAAATTATTAACAAAGAGATTTTATTTTAGATTTAAATATTTTTTAAATATAATAAATTATAAATTTAATCTAGATCATATCTAACAAATTTATGATTAAAGATAGATCTACACGAAGTAGGACAACCTTTGCACTGTAAGGGGTAAACCTTACAGTAGGACAACCTTGCAGTTCGTGATTGATCTAAAATTTTAATTTCAAATTTAATAATCAGATTATAAATTAGATCTAATCTAAAAAATAATCTAAGCATGTATAAATAATCATGGAACAAATAACTTGGTCTTTGATACCAATTGAAGGAACCAAATCTAGAGTTTCAGGGTTAGATCTTGAAATTTTTTCAAGATCAGGTAGCGAAAGATTAAAATAAATCAAAATTTATTTTTTAAAATCAAAAAATTTTTAGATTTAAGATTCTATTATATGATTATTATATAGTATTAAATCAAAAATTAAAATATATACAGCATGAACTACATGTTGATCATATCAACATGTTTCTATACTACATCTATTGTATATATTAAACAATAGATCAGATCTATTACCTTGCAAATTAGATGTTCTAACCTTACTGATCCAGACTTGAGGATGATGTTGTGAGCCACATATATGTCCGGCCTCTAGGAGTCATCCAAACGAGCCCACGAATCTCGATCAGAAGTCCTGCTCCAGAAAATCAGCACAGTATGCTAGTACTGCACTGATCCTTCTTCGATGGTTGATCAGGTGCCTCCTTTTTTTTGATTTGGACTCTTTCAAAGATGAGAAGTAGGAGGAGGAGTTTTAAATCTAAGACACTCTCAAGAAACTCAAGATGGAGGAAGGGAAGAGATGAAACTAACAACCCTAGAAGAAGACCCTCTTTTTCTTCTCTTTACTCTCTCTTAGACATCCTATCTTGTGTCTATTATATCTCCACGACCCAAAGGTCTTTCTCTCTAATTTTTGGATGCCCCAAAGGTCTCTCAAATTACTATGTTCTCTAAAAATTTTATGAAGAAACTCATTTTAAAGAGAGATATATGATAGAGTCCTTGTCTATGTCAAATACCTAGTCAAGGCGTATCCAAACATGGCAAGATAAGGGGTGCCCAATTCTTGGACGCCTCCTCCTTATTTTCATGCATGGACCACCAGAAAAGGGTGCACAATATGTGCCCTAAAATCCATGAAAATTCTAAAAATAATTTAGATAAATTCGGTATAAAAAGGAAAGAGTTTTGAATTTCTAAAACTCTATCTCATAGAATTTGAAATTCAAAATTATTCCTATTTTGATTTGATCCACAACCACTTTCCATATATGAAAGAAGAGAGGAAGACTTTTGAATATGGGAAAGACCTGGGAGAGAGCTTTTGTTGCATAAAATAGAGGGGATTGGTATGGAATAAGAGAGAGGGCGTGCAGGGGGCTTATGTGGCGCAAAGTGGAATCCTAGTCTTACTAGGATTCTATCTTATGACTTGTTTTAATTTGGTTTCTCAAATCAAAATTAGATCAATATAATTAAAATACATTTTAATCAAATTAAGAATCTAATTTAATCAGATTAAATTAGATTTAAATCTGATTTAATTTTTTAATCAAATTAAAAATTAAGTTGACCCAAGTCCTAATTGAACTAGGACTAGTATTTTTCTTGCACTTGGCTTATCCAATAAACTAATTGGACTTGATCCAATCAAGCTTAAACTAAATTTAATTAAATCATATTCAATTAAACTTAATCTCAACCCATTGGCTTAATCAAATTAAGTCAATTAGCAATCGAATTGCTAATCGATCCTCCTACAATACTTGCACTAGGTTAAATGTCAATCATATTGATCATTTAACTCTAGAATGATTCTTAATCATTGATCAACCATCCGATCGGATTATGAACTCTAATGTGTGTGACCTCATAGGTCCAAACCTAAGTTAGTAGCATAGAAATAAATTTTTGTACCAATCGAAGTGACCATCTAGCAATGGTACCCGACGATTGGATAGGTCGAATGTGTAGAACAACATCCTTAGAACCCATGTGGATATAGTTTTCATATAATTCATCCTCTTGACCAAAATGATCATAGAACATCTTAGAGTTCAACTGTCAACTCTGATCAGGTTGTCCACATTGTATTTCAAAATATTAAATCCATCTGATGGATTACCCTGGCCAAGGTTTTTTTAAATTGAAATACAGTGACTCATTCTTCTCCAACTTTTGAAGTGGTCAATCCTATCTCGATCACACTCTGACTTCGCAAGTACTTGACTATGCCCAGAAGCCTTCCATCACTGAGTCAAAAATTCAGTTAGTCCAGTACCAAAGCATAGTGAGTTGCTTGCAAGTCACTGAGGTGATCTCATGTCTAAGAAACACTTATACCCATATCCCATCAAAGTCATTCTCGACAACAGAATACTCTGAAGTTGGTCATATTCAATGATGATGTACCCTTATATCTCATCTGTATGTCATGTCAGTATCTCTACACTCCTTGGTTAAGAGGACAACCAATCCATATGGCCTACAGTGACCTATGCTCGATAGAAGCTATCATCCTTATTGACATCCTATCATTTGTTCGTGAACAATTTTAAGGACTAATCGATAAATTCTCTCTTTATCGAACATAAATAGTCCTAAGGACTTCATCATATCAACGGAGTTCATTAGAAGATGAAAGCTTATGATGAAAATGCTAAATATATTTTATTTATTAACAAATCAATTACAATACTTGGTTGCTCAACCATCAACAACTTGACGATTGGCTTTTGAGACATATTTTCCAACATCTGCTATATTGTTCTTGGTGTCAACTCACTCTACGATCACATCACGTCTTTCGACTATCTTTCGAATGAGATGGAACCATCCTAGGATGTGCTTGGATTTATGGTGAGACCTTGATTCTTTGGCTTGAGAAACTACCCCAATATTATCATAATAAAGGGGCACTGGTTGTTCAATCCCTGAAACCATACCCAACTCTGTGATGAATTTCTTCATCCAAATGGTCTCTTTAGCAGCATCACTTACAGTAATATACTCAGCCTCAGTGATCGAGTCAGCAACTATTTGTTGTTTGAAACTTTTTCAACTTACTGCACCACCATATAAAGTGAACACATATCCAGATATAGATTTGCTATCATCTGGATCAGATTGAAAATTAGAATCGGTATAACCTTCTAGTTTTAAATCAGATCCACTATATATCAGAAAAATATCTCTAGTCCTTCTCAAGTACTTGAGTATATTTTTCACAGCATTCCAATGATCCTCTCCAGAATTAGTCTGAAATCTGCTTACAATACCCAAGGCATAAGCCACATCAGGCCTGATACATAACATAGCATACATTATCGATTTTACAGCTAAAGCATAAGGAATAGAACTCATTCTATTTCCCTCTTTAGGTGTCTTAGGAGACATCTTCTTAGAGAGTTGTATGTTATGACCTATGGGCAAGTAACCTCTTTTACTTCTCTCCATGTTGAACCTCTTCAACACCAAGTCAATGTACCTAGACTGGAACAAGTCAAGCATCCTTTTTGATCTATCCCTATAGATCTTTATATCAAGTATATAGGCTACCTCACCCAAGTCTTTCATGATAAATTTTTGTGATACCCAAGTCTTGATCGATTGCAACATTGGGACATCATTTTCAATAAGCAGTATGTCATCCGCATACAAAATTAAGAAGATGATAGTGTTAGATGTGTGCCCTAGATGCTAGATTTGCTGACACATTCCTGTACAAATATAAGGGCAAATTTATAATTTTGACTATAAATGAATAAAAGGGTTATTCTACTATCACATTATGTACATTATGTTTGTGATACATTTTTTGAGTTAGTAAGAATGTTAATTCATATTTTCAAGAGTTGAAAATTTAAGGCATGAATTTACATAACTAACTCATAAACAGCTCCTGACCATAGGATCATCATGAGGATGGTGATCAATCTGAAAGGTTGGTGTACGATTGCTTCCTTAAGATAGATGCATCTTGAGTCTACGGTGTGGAGACATCGGAGTGAGAGTACAGGTATTCGTTGAGAATGAGAGTACTGAGCGTGACCACCTTGAGTAGTCAAAAGGAAGTCTACCTTCTCGTCGATGACTAGCTCGATGTTGCTGCTGTGTGTCTAGTTCTTCGACCTGAGGTACATCGACAGTTCATCTTGAGTGTGTTATAGTTTGACTACACCATAACTCAGTCTCCTAGCCATTCGAAACTCTGAGGTGTATGTTGGCTGTAGCATATTCATTGTAGGAACCAGATTGTACCAAGATGGGATCTATCAATCTCAATAGATAAGAGTAGTCCTATGATGATCGAAAGATTGAATCCTTAAGCCCATGGCCATGGCAAAGTGAAATAATAGAAAAGAATTTTCCATTAAGGTTTCACATTGGACTTGGATTGATCAATTGATTCATATGACTGATGTTGGATTTGACGAGTTCACCTTAACCCTAATTCAATCGAGACTCATGATAGAAGAACTCAATCACACAGGTAGCTGCACCGAGAGGTTCGTCTTCATTTCTGATGGGTTGCCACCATATACTGCTAGGTGTCACTGATGAATTTTGGAAGCAATTAGAATGATCTTGATGATCGATCATTCTAATTGTCTGAATCAAAAGAGTTCTGGTCCATCGAAAGGAGTTTCGATGATGTCGATGATGAGATCACGATATGTCTCATTACCATACGAAAATAAATCTAGCTGGATGACACAAACAAGAGTTAGGGTCTGGATATCATCAATTAAGCTAGCCTAGTTCGATTGATTTGGATTAGATCCAATTAGGTTCAAGGAGATCGTGGTAGCACACGATTGAGCCTAACTTTCTCGTCGTGTAATCTTTTCTATCTCGACTGAGCCAAATATGATTTGGCTCACCCAGAGAATCTTGAGAAGGTTTCTCACAGTCTGACTAGAGCCAGTCCAACTCAAAAAAGATTTGTCTTAATTCATGAGATGAATTTAAGACAACACCTGCTAATTCCTATCATCTGCCATTTTCGTTTTAGGATATTGGTCAAACGTTGACCTATGAACCTTGGACTGAAGGCCACCTGGCAAAAGGTCATTGGAGAGTTTTTTGTGGAGTATCCACCTACTAATTTTACTCTCAAAGTGGGCACAATAATCAGATATGGCGTGCACCCCAAGTGGATAAGGATAGAGTCCCATGAGATGAGGACTCTGATCCCTTGATCAACTTGGACTGTGGGGCCCCAATCTCACTGTGCTTATCCAGTGTTGGTGCCAACAGTAGGAGGAATTATGGAAAATTTTATCTGTATGATTAGATGACATCACTCCATCAATCAAAATTTTTACAAAATTAATTAGAATTTTCTGATTGGTCGAATGATGTGGCACTACATGGCACAGCAGGGTCTATTTAAACCCTGTCTGCACCTAGGGTTTAGAGACTCTGCTCAATACCTAGCAAAAGCCTAAAATCCCTCCACTTCTCCACACCCCCTCTACTCCTCTCCCTCCCCTCTTCACATCCAAGAGGTTGGGCATCCATCTGGTGCTTGTCTAAGGCATGGTGGCTCTTTGATTAGAAGGCTGCAGAGATTTATCGAGAAGCTATTGCTCCAGCTTCAGAAGATCTTTTGAAGATCTTTCAGATCAGATCCAGATCTGATTTTTGAAGAAAAAATTTGTGAGGAGAAGATGATCCAGATCCTGCTTGAGTGGATATCGATAGAGGCCAGATGACTGCGTGGCTATTTTAGAACCTCGAGCATTGCTGCGATCATCTATAGGGTAATCTAGTTACCCTAGAGGTATTTCTCTATTCCTCATAATTTTAGATTTAATTTTAGATTTAATATTAGATAATAAGAATTAGATCTAATAGATCTTAAATTTAAAATATCGTAGGATAATTTTTTTTGAAATATTCCACCCCAGATCTCATTAGATCTGGAAGATCCTATAAGGAAAAAGATGATTTTTTCCTTTAGATGGCACTCCTACTATTCTTCTTGTACACACAAGATTCATCCATATTTTAGATGAAGCTAAATGATTTGACTATCTCATTAAAATGGATGTTCTAGCTCTTCGATGCTTGCTTTAATCCATAAATAGATCTATTGAGCTTGCATACCTGATTTGCTCTCCCAATTGAGACAAATCCTTTGGCTGAGTCATATAGACTTCTTCCTAAAGATTTTCATTGAGAAAACCAGTCTTGACGTCCATCTACCAGATCTCATAGTCATGGTATGCTGCTATAGCAAGCATTATCCAAATAGACTTGAGCATGGCTACCGGTGAAAAGATTTTTTCATAATCAACATCTTTTTTTTTTGTCTAAAATCTTTTACCACCAGCTTGGCCTTATAGGTCTCTACCTGGCTATCTACTCCAATCTTCTTTTTAAAGACCTATTTGCAGCCTTTTGGGGTCATACCCTTAGGTGCATCAACCAAAGTCCATACTTGATTGACATACATAGAGTCCATTTCGGATTTCATGGCATTGAGCTACTTGACAGCTTTCATGACAGCTGTCATACATAAAGATTTCATGACAACTTTCGAATAGATCGTGGGATCATCATTCTCAATGATGTGGGTTATATTGTCATTCTCAATGACAAACCTATATCTGAGTGGTACATTATGCATTCTACTCGACCTTCGGAGAGGAGGTGTATGTAGTGGCTGTGCCTCAACAATGGGCATATTTGGTTGCGAACTATTTGGTGAGTCCTGGATGGATTGTAGGTTTTAAAATTTTTCAAGTTCAATAGACCTCCCATTACCTCTTTCTTGGATAAACTCTTTCTCCAAGAAAACAGCATGCCTACCAATAAACACCTTTCGTTGAGTAGGGTTATAGAAGTAGTATCCTATACTCTCCTTGGGATAACCTATAAACCTATATTTTTTTGATCTAGCATCTAATTTATGTCCATCAATATTTTTCACATAAGCTGGGCAATCCCAAATCTTAAGATGCTTAAGATTGGATCTTTTTTTTTCATATTTCATATGGAGTGCTAGAAATAGACTTAGAAGGTATTTTATTTAAAATATACACTGTAGCCTTGAGAGCATATCCCTAAAAAAATATCGAAAGATCAGTGAAATACATCATGGACCGCACCATATCTAATAAGATGTGATTCCTCCTTTCCATAATTTTATTTAATTGTGGAGTATAAGGAGGTGTCCATTGAGAGAGTATTCTATTTTATTTCAAATAATTGAAGAACTCACTAGATAAGTATTCTCCTCCTCGTCTCAATCGAAGAGTTTTAAAACTTTTATCAGTTTGCTTTTCGACCATTCTTTGTTACTCTTTAAATTTGTCAAAGGCTTCAGATTTGTATTTTATTAAATACACATATCCAAACCTAAACCTATCATCAGTAAACGTGATAAAGTAAGAGTATCCACCTCTGACTTTAGTCAATATTGGATCGCATACATCAGTATGTACAAGGTCCAAAATATTACTTGCCCTTCCTCCATATTGAATAAATGGAGTCTTGATCATTTTTTTCATAAGGCAAGATTCATAAGTTTCATATGATTCATAATCATAAGGATCAAAAAAATTATCTTTGTATAACTTGTTAATCCTTGACTCATTTATATTGACAAGTTGGTAGTGCCAGAGGTATGTGACATTCATATCCTCTCTCTTTCTTTTCTTCATATTATCAACATAAAGCATATTATCATTAAGTAAAAAAATAAAAGATCGTTATCAATAAAAGCACTTCTATAATATTTATTAGAAAAGTAAATAGAACAACCATTGTTCTTTGAAATTATTTCAAAACTTTATTCCAAAAACAACAGTACAGAAATAATATTTCTAATAGTATCTGAAATATAATAACCGATCTTCAGTTCCAAAACTTTGTCTGAAGGCAATTTCAAAATCCTGGTTCCCATGATTTTGGCTTGAATGGACTCTCCACTAGCGTCGAGCAACTCGAAGTCACCTTTATTTAGATTCCTTATTTTCTATAGACCCTACAATGATTTGCAAAGATGTGAACCACATACGGTATCCAATACCCAAGAATCTGAAAATAAAGTACTTAATGATAAATTAGTTTGTATCATATATAAATCTTTAGCAACATTTGTTGATTTCACGGTTGCAAGGTACTCTTTGTGTGAGGTTTGGTGTCAAGGCAGAAGCATGGATTTCAAAGTAATTATTATGAAATCATAAAACCAAACCTAACTCCAAGATCATCTTATCAGAATTTAAACCATATAATATGCATTAATATCATAATATAAGGTATAGAAACATACCTCTTATGCATTAATGTCAAGGCAGCAGTCCGTCAGGGTTTCCACTAGGTGTCCACATGTTCACCCTCCAACGTTGATCCACATGGGGACTCGATCAATCCACTAGCACCTATTTAAAAATTCTCTATAATTAAATTCTAATTTATCAGAATTTAAATGCTATTTGGGCAGAACCTCCTTTCTTGGCTTTGCTGTCACCCTGTTGGACCTTTTCTTGCCTTCCTTTCTTGCTCCTTGTCACCTTAATTTTTATTATAATTCTCTAAGCCTTTTGGAAGACTTTTTGTTTTTTATCAGGACCTTGTCTAAGCTAGAGAAAAAGAATAAAGAGAATTGGACAAGATGAGCCTATTGTAAGAAAGAAGGAAGAGTTTGGAATGAGCAATGACTCCTTGGCGTGCACCCCTATTTATATTGCACGTAGGGGTGCAAACCAAGCATCTCACGCCCACTCACACCTCATCTCATGCCTCCTCTCAATTTCTCACACCCCATTTGATGAGAAAAAGCCATGTGGACATCAAAGTTGGGTTGAAGAGGCACCTTATTTCAGAAGGACTCTTCGAACTCAACTTACGATGTTCACATGAGAAGTCGCAATGCTTCTCTTATTGGCGCCATCAACCCATGCCTTTGGATCTGGAAGGAAGCCCATCCAATGGCCAAGATAGAGGGTGCCAACTTTAGGAAGGGTGCAAGAGATAAGGGGCGTGGAACAAGTCAAAACAACCTTGAGATTTGACTTGGTCCAAGGGGTGCTTCCAAAGGGTGGCGCATGGCTTCATCCTTATCTCTTCTCCTAACTATTCTACGAAGAGTTTAATACTCAAAAGGACTCTTATGCACCTTTTAAGAGTTTTGAAAACCTTTCATAGAATAAAAGCAACAGAGAAAATAGATAAGACCAAGTCAAGGGGGCACCAATTCCCATCCATGCGCCATGTGGCACATGCGCATGGATTTAAATCCACACGCCAAGAGAGAGACTCTTAGGCATGTGGTTCTCTGGTTTTTGGCACTCAACAGCAAGCCCAATCAGAATACTTCAAACCCATTTCAAGATCAAATCCAATTTGGCTCAAATTGGTTCTAAATTAGCCCAAATCGAAACCCGATTCGAATCCAATTCGAATCTAGATGCTAGGGTTTGCAACATGTGCTAGCATGTTCAACTTGCAAACATGGTTTAATCAAATTAAACCCATGATCAATTCTCTTTATGTGTGACCCATTGGGTTTCACATCTAGCCAGCAGTGAGTCCAGGTGCAATTTAACCTAATTTGGTTAGAACACAATCGAGCTGATTTAGGTCAAATCAAGCAGACCCGTTTCGATCAATCAGAACAGCTTCTAATTAACGATCGAATTAAACTCTTTAATTCGATCAAACTCACAAGACATGATTGATGTCTAACAATGTATCATGTCTACCTAGAAGATATAGAATTTTGATAGAAATATCAAAAATATCCTTCAGTAGAAAATTATCGTGCAACTTGATCTTACGATCATCCTGCATCCCGAATATAAGTTTGGGTATGAAAAAATATCAAAACTAATTTTATATTCATATTTCTCTCGATCAGATAATAATGATTCAATTTATGAAATATTAAAAATTATTTTTAATTTTTTATAATGCTCTGATCAAAGTCTTCCTGAATCATTATTCGATCGAAGTAGATAGGATGCGATCTCCTCTTACTAGGAGTGATCATTTTCATATTGACCTACTCACAACCTTCATAAGCAATCCACCATATCCAGAACACCCCATACATGATTAAATCATGAATGAGTATGATTCAAAATATGGATTCATGCTTATAAGGTTCTATGGCAGTCTCAGGTCAAAAGATTTAAATGCACAATTTCCACTATGAGAAACATCTGTTGACATGTAGATAAGACTCCATCAGATGTTCTTTAATTGGATCAATTCAGTGAACTCATTCTCTAATGAGCACTTACATCCTTATATTAGTGTTATACACAAGTAATTGTGAGATCAATTACCCTCTCTATCGAGCATACACAGGATGTACCAGTCTTATCAGAAATATTGATCCCCTACTCAATGTTCCATCGACTAGGAATATTTAAAATTAGGGTTTTAAAGTTTTAGGTCTCATTGGTATGATTGCATCATAACCCTAAAATCATAGTCCTAATTTATGGGGTTCATCATAATCAAAAAATAAGACAGCATATGATGAACTAAATGCCTTTATTTATTTAAAACATCAGTACATGAGTTATCGGGAGACAAAAGAATATCCACCAAATTACACATTTTGATTGGCTTATAGGGCATATTCCTTTCAATCTCCCACTTGTACTAAAGCCAATCGCCCTTATATTTCAACCCCATACAATCGAGGTGGTGATCGAACTGCTGCTGTGGTAAAGCTTTAGTGAACGGATCCGCTATATTGTTCTTTATGTCTACTCGTTCAATAATAACATCTTATCTTTCAATTATTTCACGAACGAGATGGAAGCGTCTCAAAATGTGCTTGGATTTATGGTGAGACCTAGGTTCCCTTGCTTGAGCAACTATTCTAGTATTATCACAATAAAGTGGTACTGGGTTCTCAATCTCAGGAACAACACCCAATTCAGTGATGAACTTCTTCATCCAGACAGCTTCCTTGACGGCTTCACTTGCAGCTATGTATTCTATCTCTGTGGTTGAGTCAGCTACAGTCTGCTGCTTAGAACTCTTCCAACTCACTACTCCATCATTTAAAGTAAAGACATACCCTGAAATGGATTTGCTATCATCTGGGTCTGATTGAAAACTAGAATCAGAGTATCCTTCTAGTTTATGATCAGATCCACCATATATAAGAAAAATATCCTTAGTCCTTCTTAAGTACTTTAGAATATTTTTCACAGTCTTCCAATGATCCTCTCCTGAATCAGTCTGAAATTTACTGGCTATGCCTAAGGCATAAGCTACATCAGGCCTGGTACATAACATAGCATACATTATTGATCCAACAACCAAAGCATAAAGAATAGAACTCATTCTATCTCTCTCTTCAGTTGTTTTAGAAGACATCTTCTTAGAGAGATGTATGCCTTAACTCATGGGTAAGTAACCTTTTTTACTTCCATTCATACTGAATCTTTTCAGTATTAAGTCAATGTACCTAGACTGAGATAAGCCTAGCATCCTTTTAGATCTATCTCAATAGATCTTTATACCAAGTATATAGGATGCTTCCCCTAAGTCTTTCATGGAAAACTTATTGGATAGCCATAATTTGACTGATTATAACATTGGGATATCATTCCCAATGAGGAGTATGTCATCCACATACAAAACCAAGAAAACTAGGGCACTCCCACTAGTCTTCTTATACACACAAGGTTCATCCACATTCTTGATGAAGCCAAACTCTTTGACTGTTACATCAAAGCGTATGTTCCAACTC